>NW_015150803.1:193537-234544 GCF_000732505.1 Cyprinodon variegatus
TCTGCAAACAAAACAAATTTAAGTATTTTAGAAACTCTGCAGATGTCATTGATAAAAAGGATAAATAATTTTGGCCCCAATACTGACTGATTTATAAAGAGGAAAAATTTTGGCAATTTTCATCTTTTCTGGTAATTTAACTGACTGAAATGACAGATTGCAGATGCAAGAAAGAGGCTGAATAATTTACTCATTTACCTTCTTAATTACTGTCATATCAATGCCATCACAGTCACTTTACCTCTTCTTTTTACATTTGTTGACAGAATCTTTATCCTTTCTCTCCCAGCAGTGAGAAACTTTGAATAAGGATTTCTGCTGATTAATGTTTCATTCAGAGCTCCAGTTGTTGTAGGATGCGGGATTTTTTCTGCCAGTTTGGGTCCCACACTCACAACATATTTATTGAAATTATGAACAGCATCATTCATGTCCTCAAAATTGTTATCAAAATTTACAAAAATTGCGGAAATTTCATTTTTCCCAGAGTTTTTCTTGATAAAATTATTCACTACATTCCAAATCCCTTTGATATTTGTCAGATTTCTATCTAATAATTTACTGTGATAATCCTGTTTAGATATTCATAGAATAGGAGTTACTTTATTCTTAACCTCCAAAGACCTTATGAAATCTCTACATAGCTTGTTCTTTTTTTTTTTGCAGGCATTTTGCAAACCTTTTGTGATCCATGGAGCTTCTGAGTATTTGTTTTCATTAGAAAACATTATTAATGGATAGTTTTTATCGTATAACAATTATCATACACTATATTGACTTCTTCAGTTTAAAGTCCTCTAATGAGATTTCATACAAACCATCTCTGTAAACACAGTTCTCTCCACCTGGGGCATAAAGCAATTCCATGCTGTCACTGATGCTTTTATTGCTGCACACTGATGCTCAACTGGCTGAAGGACAGCTGCTACATTGCACCGTACATAAAAAACATTGTTCGTCTTCTTTTTAAAGATTCCGTATCAGAAAAAAATTGACCACCATGGTGAGGAAGCTTGAGGAGTGACACCGCTCCTCATTTTAAGAATTCAGTCTATTAGAGATGGGTAATTATCTTAACTGTAACCTTACGATAATCAGACATTCCTCATGTGTTTAAGCTAACTTTGGCGGTTTAAAACTGTTTAAACTGAAATTTTTCACTTCACAGGTAAAGAACTCTGAGTTAGCAGATATTAGCAGCTCTATTTATATCCACCTGGAAAACTTCTATGTTTTATTGTGGAGGTAACACCAATTAAATCAGCTATAGCAAATCAGCTATAAATCAATAACCTCCTCTAGGTCCACCAGGAGGCACGCTACCAGTAATCGGTTAGGTTTTGCATCAGTGATGGAACTACATCCAATTTCTTTACAATCAAGGTCTACTGGACACCTTTCCAGCCCTCCAACCAGCCGACAGTGATATGCCATCTTTCTACTACAAGTAAAGCAACCTCTAGCCATAATTTGGTCATAACAACATCACATAAGGAAGGTTTAACAAATCTAGATAGTCTGGTTCAGATCAGGTCTGCAAACTGTTTAAAATATAAGCAATCAGACTGTGATACACTTTTTGTTTAAAATGTTTGTGTCAGTATTAAGAAATAATTCAAATATTTTACAGTTGTATTTTTCTTTCAAGTTATGATACGATGGTCCAGTATTTACCATAATGTGAATTTTAGCCTTCCCCTTTTGGATGATGAAGGTTCCTCCCAGAGCAAGGCTCTTATCTGGATACCGAGCTTCCAGGGTCTTCCTGAGTGCCGTTACCAGGCTGTTGCTTCCTGTTCTCTTTTTGGCTCGTACCTCTATGACCTGGAAAGGTGCACACAGACTGAGGGTGAACGATCAGCTTCATCAGCACCTGAACTTCAGTTAATGTTTGAAATGCTGACAGCACACAACGGGGCTAAAGTGCATAAAGCTAATAACAGAGTTAGGTTAATTTCTCTCAAATATTTACCAGATATTCCTTCATTGAATCCCTAAAATAACAACTTCAGCATTGTCTCTACTGCTGATACCTTTCCAGGCTTCCCCTCGCAGGCATATAGATTCCCCAACAGTCCAAAGCTGCAGTCAGAGAATTTGTCACTGTACTTTTCTTGCAGACACTGGCCATCTGCTGGGTTGATAGAGGAAAAGTAGCTCCCATTGACAGCCGGTCGTCCCTCCGCCTCAGTGAGGACAAGAGGCATGAGCTGCAGGTCACAAAGTTTATTTTATAAACGTCTACATGAAAAAAAAAGACCTGCAAGTATTACAGAGAATGACATCACTTTCAGGAGTCCACTGCTTTACCGTTCAACCTGAAAAAAATGTCAGATCTTTGAGTTGCACCACATAAATGGTAAATGTCACATTATAACCTCGATACTTTTAACCTCACAATAAAAACAAGTCGTGAAAATCTCTGAGCTGTACCAACATGTTATGTTCTTTGTAAATACATATGCATGTGAAATAAAACTGAAATATAAGTTTTGCTGGGGGTTGCAAAGCAGCACAAGAATCCCAGCGCATATGTAAACCAAAAAGCATATTGCCCTTAGGTTTTAAGGCATGCATGCATGCATTGTCTGTCCTGTGTGATCACTGCAAAAACGATCCAGAAATAAGTAAAAAGTTCTTAAATTAAGTGTATTTCACTTCAATTTGAGCGGGTAATAAGATGATTTGCCAATAGAATGAGTAATGTTGCTCTTAATTAGATAATATGCAGTTGAAATATGACATTGTAATTGTTTTTTTCTCATTCTAAATATAAATTGCCTTGTTCTATTGGCAAAGTGTCTCACTTACCAAAAAAAAAAAACCCAGAAAAAATGCACTTCTTTTAAGAAAAAATGACTTATTTAGAATTCAATTTTTTGAGGTGATGGGATGTGATTGAGTAGAAAGCAGTGGATGAGAATCATCATCGCCCCCATATGTTATCAGCATCACAAATTGGACACCAGGTAAAAAGTTTTCCTGGTAAACGGTAATAATTAACCAGTGCTGTGAGAATTTGGTATGTAAAATATGGGGTGCCATATATTGAGGGGCGCCAAAGCAACGGTTGAATAATCAAATCTAGAACAATAATTTCCAGAGAAACATGGGGGATTAAGAATGAAAGGAAAAAAGACCTTTCTAAAATGATTTAAAGAAAGGTAATTTTTTGTCAATCTATCAAAAGAGGTATTATAAATATTACCTACTGCTGTTAAAAATGACAGTTTACTTTTGTTTTGCAACAGATAAAACAGTCAGGGTCCTCCTTTCTAAGGAAAAAGCTAGCAAATTCTGCAGCTACTCCAGGATTTTATTGGACCAATACCATTTTAATGGTAATGATAAGTTATGTTTTGTAAACTCTTGTCAGTTTTTGTAACTTAGTTCAAATCTAAACAGTTTAAAGTAGTGATAAGTTTACTTTTAGTTAATATGGTTTGCACGTATCAAGGTCACATAGTTTATCAGGACTTTCTCATGTTTGACAAGAAGTTGGAGCCTTAATAGGAAACAAATCATATAACAGTATATTTTAACATTTATTCATTAGGTTTTTGCTTCAATAAATACAGTTAATCAGGTTAGGCCTGGAACAGGTTTATGCGTTTGCACATGTGCATGCATCTGGTGTATATCTTTTTACAATTCTTTTAATTAGCTTTGAATTATACAGTAAATATTCTAGATATATAAAAGTACTTATATTTGAATTAAAATATCAATGATAAAGATACTCATCTAATAAAATATGTAATTCTCCTATTGTAAAAGCTTACCATGTGAGAATTACAGAATATACTAATTAATATAAGAAGTTTTTGATACAAAATAGTAATATGCAATAGGGGAGTGGTGGTTAGAGTGATGCTTTTAGTGCCGGAGGTTCTGGGTTCAAGTCCTACACCCTCCCACAGACTGCCACCCTGGGTCCCTGAGCAGGACTCTTAACGACACACTGTTCCCGTAGCGCCACACAATGGGAGCACACTGCTCCCCAAAGGGATGGGTTAAATGCAAAGAGTTCATTTCCCCATTGTGGGACAATAAAGGGTTTACATTTATGACAGAAACTAATAATGAGAAGAATCCTTTTATTAAAGGTATAGTGTAGGATGTTCTTTTTCCGGGTGGATCATCAAAATAAGCGGTCCTCCTAATTGTCAATCATTCTGGTGATATGTTTACATAAGGCCGTCCTACGTGCTCGTCCCCATTTTCACCTACCGGTGGGGAGTCTGACATAGTGGAAAAATTGAAAATCTTTATTTGGAAAGTGAGCTTGTATGAGCGATGCAAACTTTTGAACAGAGCGTGCACAAGGAGAAATGGGCTTGTGCACGCTCTCATTCACGTTTAATAGGGGTTCCCTCTCTGGAGCAGGTACTGGGTTGTGCATTTTTTTCGCGGGTCTTTTCAAAAATTTATGAAAATCCTCCACTATACCATTAAGGAAAAATACATTGTATTTGTAAGGAGTTGCAACCATCTCCAAAAAGCACCTGAATCTTTGCAATCAGATGCAAATTGTGAAAATGTACTCTTTAATCAGCGTTAAAAGGCCTTGGCTACTAACAGAAACATACTAGTTCATAGTACAAAAGGATGATTTGTCTAATCCAAACTATCTCTGAGCTCTGAGTAAAAATATTTAAAGCAAAAAGTTTTGTTACTTTCACTTAATGGTGAATATTTTCAACAAATCATGAGAAGAAAATAGGAAGACTGTGGTTAATTTTTGCTTGTTTAGACTAAGATATTTATATAAAAATAGACACATAAGCCTTAGTGCATTTGATCACTCACCTCAGCGTTCATCCCGACTATTCTGGAAGGGGCGGCTGCTGCTCCAAGGATAAAAGCTCCTGGCAGCTCCAGCTCTTTGGATATTATGTTCATATCATATTCCTAATAGAAGGAGGGATTTCATTAGATTAGATTTTATTTTGTGTTGTTTTTATTCTAAAAGGCCAACTCAAAAAAACTACCTTATGTTTTTGAGGCAAAGGGATCAGATATGGCACACCTCCAACATCAGTAATGCGAGGATTCCCACACAGACCTGCAAAACAAAAACATAGAAAGGTAGAAATGAGACAAAACATGAAAGGAGAGAATTATCCAAGCATGTGCATCATGTCTGTAAATACCTCTGACAGGGAAGTGGAAAGGCTCCTGGGTGAGATCTGGACACTCCACAACACTAACTTGAACTTCTGCAAAATTGGTTTCAAGCCCAGCCTGCAGCACTGAAACCAGCAAGCAGCCCTGGCTTAATGAAAATGCAATGCATGGACAGGTCACTCTTCATCTCTCCAGGATGAAGTCCTTACCTCCCCGCAGCTCTTCCAGGACCGGAGCGTGCAGCTGAACTTTCTCTGTTTTGCTGATATCTGCCATAGCTTCTCCTATGGAGACTGTGAATCTGCCTATTAGCTCTGCTGTCACATGCAGGACTTTGCACGGTTGAAGTTCAAACAAAGAGGAGACACTGACAAGATGGTTACCCTCCTTTAGGTTCAACTGCAACAACATGCCTCAATAACCTTTAGTTTACAACTGAGAAATTAAGCTTATATTAATAAAGAAATAATACTAATTACGGCATCATTAAGATATGACATTTCTGCTTTTGTTGTTTTATATAAATCCAGTGCAATATCAATTAGATTTGCTCTATGTTTTACGTTAGCTTTGAACTTTAAGTGTAAGATGGACAGAACGCTCTTGCTTCTAACAGCCGTTCTGTGCTCTTTGATGATTGGTCACGGGATTCTTCGTCAACACAGCAACGAAACGTGATTGGTTCCGCCATATTGTGAGAGGCAGGCTTGGAAATGAGGGTTTCCGGGGAGGAAATTTTCATTCCATTTGATTTGAATTTATAGTTTTTATATCCGTCAATTTTCATGTGACTTAAAACTAAAATAATTTTTGAGACTAAATATTTAATTGCTACTTTTTAATTGATACTTTTGGATGTGTAATGTCTTTAATCCTAATTTTAAGGTGTAAATTAATCTTAACAATAAAGAATATTGTTTATTATATTAACATTGTTTTTAAAAATTGAGTGACCACAGTGAATTGTTAGGGTATCAGATGCTTTAATGTTTTTTATAACATGTGCTGGTTAAAAAAAAAAAAAAAACTAAACAAAACTAAAAAAAAATAAAAAATCCAGTGGACTTTGTTTCCAACTTTGAAGAAGTTTCACTTACCAAAAGCCTCCTGGATGCAAAGTGAAACATCTTCAAACCTGGAAATAAAGTCCAGTGGATTTGTTTTTTATTTTTGGGAATTTTTAGGGGTAGGCTTTTATTATTTTTTTAATCTATCGACTGTTATCCATGTATTCTCTGTAACCACTTAACAAAGTCCCATAAAAATCTATTAAAACAAAACAAAACAAAAATAAAAACTTGCCACTCATAATGAGCCTGTGAGCCCTAATAGATATTTGGTTCTGTTGGGTACCAGCACAAGTAAAAGTAAAAAAAAAACTACAGATAAATTAAGTAGAAGGGCTTTAGACGGGGCAACAACAGGAATGATTTAGTTTGGAAAACTGAAGCATTAAGAGTAAAGAAACAGAAATGTTACAAAAAAAGGTGGGAGGAAGATGATAAAGGAAGGTACTTGTATAACATACATAAATCAGCATTATTTAAAATAGAAAAATACAAAGGAGGAAATAATAATGACTAGATTAAGAGTAGGTCATATCTATCTAAATGGCATTCTTTGTTTAACCAGTAATAAAAATATTTATAAATGTAAGGGATATGGAGGAAAAGAAAATGTAGAACAGGTACTGATGAATTGTAAAACATCAGGAATGGAGTCTTAAAGGATTACAGGGAACGGTAGGAAGCATAAAGGACTTCTATTCAGTAAGGAAAGCATTATCTATTTTTCTGCATAATAAAAAAAAAAATAGAATGTAGTGGGTGTGAGATGTTACTACACACTCATGTACAGTAGGTGGCGGTTTTCACCTTAAAGTTGCTTGGTAACCGCTATAAAAGAAAAGAAGAAGAACTGGAGCCCCCGTCGCAAACTTCCGGTCTAATGCTCACGTGACGCTTCTTCCTGCGTTCCTCACAATGCTAATGCCTGAACACTTTCTCTGTTGTCTTTTTCATTGGAGATATGCCGGTTATTTGACTAACTCCACACTAATTTGGGGATTTTCTATGTTCTTTTTTCTTCTTAATGTATAGCTTCGCGGTTCTTAATGTCTGTGGCTAATAGCTGCTAACAAGATGTCGGAGTCGGCTCCGTCTTCTTCATGTGTTCCCTCGGATAACTCCCCGTCTGATCAACATAAGCAAATATCGCGAGACCTCGTGTGCACCCTGGAACAGTCGAGTGAAAAGGATACAAGCAGGTAAAGACTGATGATACCAATCCAGCAGTTGGATAGAATCCGATTTTTATTCTGGGTTTGTATCCGTTTGTCTGCGCAGTGATTCAGGTGACAGCTTCTTCATCACTCAGAAATGTAAACCACCCAACGTGAGATCATCAGAGCCTCAATATGACACCTTCAGCGCAGAAACGGGAGAAAAAACGATCAAGAGATCCTACACAACACCAAGGTTCATCTTTCGTTTTATCAAGAAGAGGAAAAAGACTAGGTTATCTTATTATCAGAGCACAAAACTGCATGTAAGCCCACAGAAAAAAAACTTAAATACCCCTTTATTGAAGTTGCATGGGGAAAAAATGAACAATATGCATATTAATTGTGCTTTCAGTACTATGCAATGGGAGGTTACTTCAAATGTGTGGAGAAGCTCTGGAAGGGTTACCAAACAGGAGAAGACCTGCTGGCATCTCTGCCAACCCTGGACATGGATGGAGAGACCATATCTCCACTGTCAGAGTAAGTTTGATTAACCAACTGCTTTATTTAACAATTTAATCAAAGTTAATGTAATAACAACAAATGCCAACTTGTTTGAATATATTAAGAAAAATAACAAAAGTGCTGCTATAAGAAATTCATTAAAAACAAAAGAAAAACACGAAAGAAACACAATATTTTTTGGTCCAACATAATTTCTCAGTGGGGTATAAACCTAAATATAATTGTTAACTGGGTTCATTAACTTTTTAACTTTTACTTTTTAACTTTTCAATTAGCTTTTTGCCTTTTTTCTTGACTTGTTTTTTTTTTCCAACTTGATTTACAGTAGGTAATATATCATTCAAGGGCTCATCTAATTGGTCAAATGCCAAAATAAGATGTACAGCCATGGAGCGGTATCTTTGCTGAATGGCTGGATATAGATCTTGTGCTTCTAGACTTCACTGAGAGATGGGGTAAGGGTTGTAAGGGGTATGCAAGTGTTAAATCAGTTTTGAGGAGTTATAGCTGTTTTTATTTCTTTTTATACTTGTAGTTTACATTATAGCATGTTTACTGTTGTGTTTTTTAGGTAGACAATTTTAAGATCTGTCCAGAGACATGAAAAATAGCCTTTTTAGCTAATTCTGGTGCATTTGCAGGAATGCTTTTTAATGTACACTGTCCGTGTCAGATAAATAAATTAACTTAAATTAAATCAAAAAAGTAACTTGCTCAATAAAGGGTTTTAAAGGGTTTACATTATATGAAGGTTTGTTTTAACCCAAAAAAATCACATCTGTCCTCCTCAGCAAAATTCTTTTGAAGGGGAATAAAGGAGCAGCTAGTGAAGGAAACAAAAAAGTTGGCCCACAAACTTCAACTAATGATGCCTCAGTTAGAGGTTTAACTTAAACAGTCAAAACCAGTTCTAAATAAATGGATTTTTCTTGGGTTTATTCCAGATCGGTGGAGCATAGGAACTAAAGGTTTCTTCTCCATGTTTGGATCTAGTTCTTGAACTAAAAGAGATGAGTGGTCTGAGAGGTTGATCAACAAATCTGTTATGTATTGAGGTGCTGGTCCGTTCAGTGATTATTAGACTGAATTGTTCTTCAGGTGATAAAAGACTGATTCAGGTCTGAGTCCCTCATGACCCCAATATTTCAGCCATAATCAGCTGTTTCTAACTCTGGATCTCTCCTCCCTTGCTTTTTTTTGTTTTGTTTTTATTCAGTTGGTGAAAAGTATTGCACATCCTCAAACTAATCTGTTCTAAGTAGGGCTTGGCGATAAACCAGATTTTTACCTTCACCATCATTCACTACAATAACCAGCAACAATTTTCCCATGTCAGTAAAAGAAATAACTTAATTCTGCCGTTTTTCATGTGTGTGTGAGTGTGGGTGGTATTTCCATTCCCCTTTATCACGCTGCAGCAGGTGGATAATCATGTGACTCCACCGATGCAGTCAGAAGCGTAAGCAAGGAGGATGGTGGATGAGCCACATTAAGAAGCGGCTAACAGCTGTAAGCGAAATCAGTTAATCCTGCTGAGCTGGGCGGAAGCAGAGATGAAGCTGAGCGCGCAGAGAGTGCATTGTCTGAGTGTGCAAGTTCTCACTGCACGCTCAGTTCGGTGGCACCAAAATTACGCCATAGTTACACATCCAACCTCCACCACCCGGGGCTCTACTGGGAGATTTTTTTCAGGCCAGGAGTCGGTCATGTACCCAGGCCAGCGTTATAATGAGGTCCCAGCTCTCCCTCACATCCAGTGGGCTTATTCCTCAAATGCCCATTAAAACAAAGGCTAAAATGTGTATTAAAAAGCAGAAAAAGGGATATTTGTGAATTCTAATATTGGAACACAGAAGCAAGAAACATTTACGTACAAGGGTTTCACTTTTATCTGTTAAGCAGTTGCGTTTGGCGCAATTTCGGGGATCTTTTGCAGACAGTTCTGTTGGACGCTTGGAGAAAGTTAACTTAAATGGTTCTGTGGTGTAACCTTCATTAAAAAAAAAAAACATGGTTCACAGCCTGGAACAGGAGGCTTGCGTCCTTTGGGATTTGGGTCATCATGGAATAGAAGCGAGGAGTTCTTGTCAAGCAAAAACTCAAACCAAAGCTCAGAAACCGCTCTCTGCATCAGGAGGCTCCATTTCTTCAGCCTCTGAGTACTCTGAGTATGCCTCTGAGTAAAAGTTGGACATTTGTGCCTTTCCTCATCCATACGCAGCCATTTTAATGTGTGTGAAGTGAGTGTTTGGTTTTGGGACCTGCTACATCTTCTTTACATAAAGGTGACAGAGCCCAAAAACAGCCCGTTCTGAAAGGAGCTCAAAATATGCAGAACTGAGGAGGAGAAATCAATTATCTGTTAAATGTGTTGAAAATGCTTAATGTAGAGTAGATCTATATGACTTGTTTGAAAGGGAAGGATGTTAAACTGTGGCATAAAACGCCTGAATTACAAATTGATTGCAGAACTCATCTTGATGTTTGGGTTTAAACATTTCCACAGTACTGTGAGGAGTTTTGGCTCAGACTAACACTTCTGAGGGAGGCTCCATGTCAGGCTGACTCTTAATCATGTGCCTCTGTTGTAGAGAAGACGATGAAACCACAGAGGATAAAGACTTCAAAGTGGTGGTGAGTGTGTCGCTAAAAACTAAACAAAAAATAACATTCTGGGAATCTGCTTGAGGTAAATTTACAATTTAAAACTGTTTGTTGACTCACAGGAGAAGAAACGCTATGTGGCATCTACCGGAAAAACCTCCCAACCTTGGTACACTCGAAAAGAGAGATCCAACGAGAAAGGGCCATGTACAAAAAAACCTAACGATGCAGGATACAGAACACAGCGAGGACGGGGAAAGGCGACGCGTAGAATATCGACTTGGACGCCCTTGTCGATGGGAACGTCCTCTTCTAAATCGAAGGAGTCGGACAAGGACTCAGAAGAGTCGGAGTCAGGACTTAAACTTGTGACGAAGGCTGGAGGTCTCCCTGCTGAAACGGAAATGACTGTATATGCGGAAGAAGGAAACAGAGCGAAGGGTCCTCATCAAAACGAAAGTGGAAAGATGCCCAATAACGACGGCGATGCTACAGATAGCGGCGCACGCATGAAGCAATGCAACAGAGAAGTAGCAGAGCCTCATATTATAGGGCGCAAACAAAGCAGTTTGGGAGGTGAAGATAATACAGATCGTTTCATAATTGTTACAAAGGAGAGGACAAAAAAGAGAGGAGGGGATGATTATGTAGATAAAGGAAAGGGTCAGCAAGAGGAGAATAAACATGAAAGAAAAGATCTGAGACGGGAGGAGAGGGGACAATCAGAGGATTGGAGTGAGGATGACTTTGTTAGGATCACTGAAACTAGTATAAGTAGTCAGGATAGGAGGGAAGAGATGGACGCCCTAGAGACCAGAGAAGCCGATGGTCGACATGTTCCAAAGAAAAAAAGGAAAAAAACATTTAGTTCTTCAAATCTGCATCAAACACAAACAGAACACCTAGAGGCAATAGATCAGTCAGAGCATGAAGAATCTGCTGAGAAAGCACAAGAATCTATAGGCTCGAAAAGAAAAAAGCACAAAAAGCAGAAACACCAGTTGCCTTCTGATGAAAATCAGACTGATGCTGCAGCTGTGGTGGAAAATACAAACTTTACTGTTAAAAAGAAGAAAACTAAAAGAGTGTCAGAGTTGATCCAAATTCCTGAAGAAGGTGAAAGCGTTGACGATACTCTGAAAGAAAAGCAAGATGTTGAGCTGGAGAACAGATGGAGGAGCTCTTCCTTCCTTACTGCTGATCAAGAGGAAGAAGTCGACCAGCTTCATGAGGAACAGCTCCCTCCCCTGCAGTCTGCATCTGCTCATACGGGTTGTTCTAGAAAGCCTGAGGTCAGCAGCGAATCAGCAGATGGTCCTGAACATGTGCTAGAATCAGGAGGGGGCAAGAAGAAAAAGAAGAGGTCAGCAAGAGTCCTGGAGAGGGAGGAAAGCGAGGCAGAGGAAACATCCGAGGCAGCGGTCAGGAAGAAGAAACGCAAGAGAAACAAAAGCCTCATGGGAACTTTGGAGAGCGTTTCTGATGAGGGGCATTCTCAACTCTCAGCTTTGGTTAAGAAGAAGAAGAAACAAAAAGGCACACAGGAGGTCCCCCCATCTGCCGCTGAGCCAGCTGAATCTGAAAACTCCTCTCCTAACGTCTGCAGCTCACTTCATACCAGTCGAAAGCTGTTCACGACACCAGAGGGAAAACACAGCGAAACATCTCATGTTTCCGGTGTATCTACTGAGAAACGGGTCCCAGAACCTCTAACTGAAGGTGCTTCAGGTCCTCAAACATCTGGTCATGTAATAAAGAGGAGTAAGAAGAAACATGCTGACAGAAATGATCCTAATTGGAAATCATTCCATGAAACTCCAGATACACAAACCAAAGAGGACAGAACAAAGCCACAGAATGGTTCCATGTCCACTCAGTCTAAAAGCTTTCCAGGACTCCAGGAGTCCTCCTCTCTGTGTAACAAGAGGAAAAAAGAAGCTAAAGCTAAAAGAAGACTTCATAATCCAGATGAGGACTTTCTCTCAGACCTAAACCCCTGATCACATATGAAATTTATTACATTTTATTGTAAATAGTCATCAGTTTTAGGTTGACAACTTTCAAACCTTTGGATTTTTAATTCATTGTTTTTTATAATTAATTTTGTTTCATATGGAAGCATTTTTAACAGAAGTATTTATAAGACACAATGTTGACCTGTTGATGAGAAAAATAGAGGATCAAAACAGTTATATGAAATATTTTGTTAATAAATTTGCATAAAACGTCACTATACCCACTATACTTGTATTGATATGTTTTAATTGTTTAGCAGAACTCTACATATTCATTATCCACTTTATTGTTGACATGTGCACATATGAGTGGTGTGCACACCTTTGCTTTTACTTGCATCTATGTGAATTAAACAAATGAAGAACAGTGGACGCTTCATAGCACCCTCAGTTTAATGCTCAGCTCCCCTTTAGCACTTGCAGAGAAAACTGGAGCTGACACAGGTTGCTGCAATCTGTGAAGGCATGGTGCACATACAGTGACTTGGCTGCACTACTTCCTATTCAGTGATACAGGGAAGTTATGTTTTACACTAAAACACTAAGCAGCATCCACACTCCTGATGATAGCTGATTTTTACTCAGTTTTTCCTATGCAGTGATGCCAGAAATTGGTATATTTGAGGGAATACCTCAAAGCACATCCACAGCTGAGCTTTCTTTTAACCCTTATCAGTAGACCAATCAAATTATATAAAGGCACAGTAATCTTAAAGGTAGTGTGGGGTACTTTCACAATTTTTTTATAAGACCTGCCCTCTCCACTTAAAAAAAAAACGCATGTGCGAAAGCATGCACGAGCCTATTTCTCGTCATGCACGCTCGGTTTAAAAGTTGCTGTTCTCATAGCTCACACAAGCTTACTGTTCCGGAACGTCCACCCTAACCCCTAAATCCCTCAATCACTATATAGAGCAGAGACTATATAGTGGACCTTATGATGAACTCTGTTAGCTGACCGTACAGGCAGAAGATCACTGCTTTTTGCACTCCTCTACTGTGCGGTGCCTGCGCCTGCTTTATTTGGCGCTGCTCTAAGGTAGCGACAGCAAATGTCATAACGCTTTGTGAGGGGAGCTCTCCGCGCAAAGCATTCAGGGATATATCTGCCTCTTCTTAGGCCTTTCTTCTCATATACTTCGTAAAAACTTTTTCTCTTCAAAGAAAAAGTGAGAAAGGTGAACTTCGATGACTGAAACCGTAGCTCCCCACAGATATACACCTGAAAGTGTGCATGCGCAGAAAAGGATAGCTAACGGGACGAGCACATAGGACGGCCTCACATTAACATATCACTACAATGACAATTAGGAGGACCACTCATTTAGATGATCCACCCAGAAATAAACGATCGTCCTCTATTCCTTTAAAGTCGTAGAGACGTCATATTTAAATGTCAAATCATTCTGGCTTAAACATGTACATAAATGTACTCTTTATCAGACCATATTGTCCCAAAAGTTTGAACATTTCTATTTTTTTTTTAAATCCTGTCTTAAAATCTGTGGGGTTTTTTTCGTTATCTTATGCAGGCCAGTTAGTTATACGTCAGCTTGTACACCCAAATTCTGCCAATCATATATCAACGGTCGATTTTTGACTGGCCTCCTCTTTCACAGCATCTTTGTCCCTGCTTTCCTCCTTTAAATAAAAAATGTATGACAGAAGAGACTCATCCATGACCTCTGACACAAAACTCTCCTCCTCTTGCATGTTTCCGCTGTCCATAGCGTTCCTTGACAGTGTTGTTGCTAAGTGCTTCTTGCTCCCAGTGTGATTTCTCATTGGGAACCTAGTAGTACTAAGTTGGTAACTTGTTAGCATGATGCTTCCGACAAACCGGCCACAACCAAACTTGCTTGAGAACCTTCCGCCTTGATAATTGACCAATCACATCGACTTTATTTACTTGTGTAAAGCCGGGCACCACCCCGGGAGAATTCGGAAATGCAAAGTTTGGAACAGCCGTTTCCGTACAACTTTAAAAGTACTCATTCCATTGTCAGATCAATTATTATTTTTAGATCGTTCTTCCAGTGCATGATGCAGCGATGACAGGAAGAGGATCCTCTCACTGTCGTTTGCAGGATATTAGACAAACAAAATGTCTGTTCAGGTGTTAAAAACGAGAATATGAACCCTGGAGTTAATCACATTTATTGCAAAGGAACATCAAGGGCTTTAACACATCTTCACCACTATTCCTGATTGATAACTGACCAATCACATGGACTTTATTCACTCGTGTAAAGTCGAGCACAACTCGGGAGAATTCGGAAATGCAACAGTTGGAACAGCCGTTTCCCTAAAGCCCGGCGTACACTGTGATTTTTGGGGAGATTTTCCAGTCGTGCTAGAATCTTTCGATCGGGCCGACCTTCAGCCTGATCGTGCGTCATGTAGTGTACAACGGATTAAGAGCGGATATCAGCCTCTCACGACCACCTCCCGATCAGGAATCGTGAGGTCGGGAGAAAATCAAACGTTTGTTTTTCCCCCAACTGTCTTGGGCAAAACGCTCAGTGGGCATGCGCAAACAAGTATTCTTCTTTTTATTCCTCCTCTCAGATGTAAACACAGAAGCATGGTGGAGGTGCAATGAATGAAATGGAGTTCTTTCTGTAAAATTGACAGACCGTAGTAGCCACGTTTTCTCAGCCATGTCTTTGTCCAAATATGTCATCACCTTTTCTTTTTAGGGCTTTCAGTACAAAAATGCACAAATTGACAAGGCAACGCGTTTCACTATAATGAGCTTCATATCCCCCTTCTACTCGTTTGGCTTCCGGATAGACGAGTCAGAGCAGCTCCATCTCACTGCGGAGCTGAGTCCCACATGCTTTTCATCTGTACAGTGTGAGCAGGTAGATCGCATGAGAGCATCGGGCCAAACATAAATCGTGAGCTTTGAACTCACACTGTACGACTTAACGCAGCAGCTGCGTGCAACGACTGAAAAAAATTGCACAGTGTACGCCCTGCTTAAAGGGGAATTTCGTTTTTTTTTTTTTTTACATTTGGCCCTTGATTTTACGTTATTACATCATGTTCTACTCAACCATAAGAGTTTGGAGCCGTTCTGAAGATATTCCGTTAGGTTATATCTAAGTAACGTCTTCCTATGGGCAACGACTTGAAGGCACAAACTGAACTGTTCATAATTTATCATTTATGGTACACCAGCATTCATAACATGTAGGCGAATCACTGTCCCCCTGACATCCGTGGTTATATTTTTCATATTTATATCTTTCAAAAATCAAGCGACGAGTGTATGACGTCATCTGCGCGGCAACCTGGATTTTTTTTTCTCTCAAAAAAAAAACTTTATTTAACCAATGTACATTACACCAGGCAGCTACGCACTACCTCTTCTATTGATTCGGCTAGCTAATCTGAATCGTTCAATTCCATTTCCAGAGCGAGATCCTCTGTGGTAGTAGCACTAGACATCTTCCAGGCACGTGAGTAAAACTAGCAGCAGTTCAGCGGACAGGAAAAATGAACAGTAGCCGGCACGCACAGATGACGTCATACACACTCCGCTTTGTTTTAAAAACTATAAATATAAAAAATATAACCGCTGATGTCTGGGGGACAGTGATTCGCCTACATGTTATGAATGCTGGCGTACCATAAAGAATAAATTATGAACAGTTTAGTTTTTGCCTTCAACTCGTTTCTCATAGGAAGACGTTACTTGGATATAACCTAACGGAATATCTTCAGAATGGCTCCAAATGACACAAAACTCATATGGGTGAGTAGAACATGATGAAATAACGTAAAATCAAGGGCCCAATGTAAAAAAAAAACTGTGTTTCCCTTTAAGACCTTAAAATATGTAAACCAGTGAAAGAGGAAACTTTGATTTTAACATGAGTAGGGAAAATGCATGTCTTTATATATTTGGTAGTTGAAAACCATCTTGTTTTATTTGTCAATATTCTTTGTAGAAGGCTGATTATATATATATAAAAAAAATGGTTCGTTTTCTGTAGTCTATTTTATTTTGGGGTGGCAGGAGCAGGGGGTGGCCATGGGCCTCGTTCTTTCTGTAACAGCCCCTGGCCCCGGTAACAGCTGACCGGCTCGTTACGTCAGGACGCAGCGCAGACTGAGGATTTAAAAAGGCGCGTCTGTAGCAGCTCCAGGTGGAAACTTTCCACAGCCTCCAGACCTGCGCGTCAGCGTCCGCAGCTCCCACCATCCAGTCATGTCCCATGGCAACATCAACAACATCACGGCGCGCTTAAACGCGGCCAGGAGAGTGGCGATCTTCGGGGGGACGCACGGGAACGAGATGTCCGGCGTGACATTAGTGAATCTGTGGATGCAGAACAGCGCGGAGATCCAGAGGAGGGGAGTGGAAATACAGCCGTTCATCACGAACCCGAAGGCTGTGGAGAAGTGCGTTAGATACGTGGACACGGACCTGAACCGAGCCTTCACTCAGGAGAACCTCAGGTAAACAGCTGGATGACGGACTCTGCTGCTGTTTTTATCTAACTTTATGCAAACAATCTAATAAATAACTCATAAAACACTAAACATGTATGCCACATTATATGATGCATGAAAGAGCAGGCTGCAGGAGACAGGAATCCCACTGGAACATAACAGAGTACATTTCAAAGGTCATCAAAGTATGTTTTCTGTTGCATCACGTGGATCAGCATAAAGATGTTGGTATCATAGGTTGGTGTTTGGGTCCAGTAGCCAATAAGGGCGGAGCAGCGTGGCCCCCTCCTCCTGTGCCGGGCTGCAGCTGACTGCCAGACAGCCTGCAGGAGCAACGTGAGCGGAACGTGACCGAGCTGCGTAATAAGAAGCGCTGTCACTTTCTGTGGATCGGAGAGGAGAGGACGCGTTACGCAAACACTGGCTCAGTGGGCACCGCCACCTATTATGGAAGAAAAACACCACCTGGTTTGTTATGGTTCACTGTGGAAAAATCCTCAACTATTTATTCATTTGATCAATTTATAACGGATTCATGCATAACGGCCTGTGCTATTTCCATTCTTTTGCATCTATAATGTTAGATAAATAAACACATCTTATATTGCAAAAAATGTAAAAAATGTGAGTAAGTCAGTTTCTCTTAAAATATATTTTTTTTTTTATCTTGAATTGAGCAGGAAAGTTAGACATTTACCAATAGAATAATAAAATTAACATGTAAACACTCATTCCATTGACAGATCATTTCATTTACCTACTCAAATTAAGGGTAAATTCACTTTTTTTTGTAGATTTTTTTTAAATCTTTTTTTTTTTTTTGCAGTGTACTTTCAGATACAAATTGATACAGAAAGTGGTTTCCAAATACTTCTCAATTTTTGGCATCCAAAAACAGCCAGGCCTAGTGTTAGTTGACCCCCCCACTAGAAACAGCTTGATAAAACACACAACTGAGTTTTAATCCTAACTTTGACTAGGCCACTTTTAAATCTGTATTTTCTCCTTTTGTAACCTTTTAAAATCAGACTTGTTGTTGTGCTTTAGATCAGAGTCCAGCTGCAGAACCATGACCAGTGGGGATGAATTTCAAGGCAACATTTTCTACTTCAGGATTTTATGTGAGAGAGAACAAATTTCAAGGAAGCAAAGCAGCCTCAGATCTAAACTAGTACTTTCACATTTGACTGTGTCATCCATTTTCTGCAATTAGTTTACATGAGGTTTATTACATCTATATTATTAGCCGAAGGGTCAAAGATGATTAGTGAGTTCTTTAGTAACCCTGAGGGCCTTAATGTTGTTATTTTTTCAGTCAGCATTCTTTCTTGCCTTAGAACTGTCTCCCATAGATGCCTTTTTTTTTTTTTTTGCTCAATCCATTGCGTAATGTTGGATCATGAACTCTGACTCTGAGTCCTGCAGAGCTTGTTGTGTTAAGTTCTTTAGCAAACTCGTGGATGAGTCCTTAGTATCGGCCCCCTCTTGGTCAGTTCGACACTTTCCCATGTTTTATGTTTCAGTGAAAACATGAGGTGTTGGTTTTTAGAACACTGTGGCCTACTTGCTATATAGGTTCTTTTTATGTAAGTTGTTGCTACTAATGTTGGTTTTTAATACTGAAACTGAAAAAGGTGGTCAGTGTTGATTCATGTTATAACGTTGGGGGGTGTGCTTTTGACAAAAAGACGAGATTGGCCTGAAAAGCTTAGGTTGTAGCTTTGACGATTTAGAGTGTATTAACTGTTATTATTGGGTTAATGTGTGATTTAACATGAGAATATGAGCAAAAATAACCAAAAACAAAAAGCAGTGCAGGTTTGTTTATTCATGAAAAAAAGAAATTTTGACTGAAAATGTAACTAATTATATTTAAATAGCTCAGTCTAATGCTGCTCTAGACAAATCAGTTTTCAATCACGTTTTAAAGCAACTCAGGGTTTCAGCACTTTTAAAGTTTTCTGGTAGTTTATTCCAAATTAGAGCTATATGGAACTAAAATCTGCTTCTCCATGTTTGGCTCTGGTCCTGCAAAGTACATTAGAGCCAGAAGATCTGAGAGGTCAGGCTGGTTGATCCACTGACTGTGTGTAATTTATTCTGAAGTTAAGCCATTCAGTGATTTATAGATTGACAGACATATTTTAAAGTATGTTATCTGAGAAACAGGAAGCCAGTGGAAGGTCTTTGGAACTGGGCTGATGTGTTCTACTTTCTTAGTTATAGTGAGGATGCTGGCAGCAGCATTCTGGATCAGCTGCAGCTGTTTGATAATTTTTTTAAGCAGACCTGTGCGGACACTGTGGAAGTAATTTACTAAAGATGAATGGATTCATTTGTTTTTCAACGGCCTGCAGAGAAATTATTCCTTTAATCCAGTAGAAGTTCTTTAAGTGATAGAAGGACGACTTTACTGTTTTTATGTGCCTCTGAAGGCTCAGATCTAAGTCCATCTTTACACACAGGTTTAGAGCCCGATTAAAGGTTTCTTGCTGCATCTTTGAAGGCTCTTCCTTTGCTCCAGAAATTATTACTTCAGTTCCATTCTTATTCTTTGTGTAACACATTTTGTTACAGCTATACGTTAATTTCTTCTATGAATATTGAATAGGAGGGGCTCTTAGGGAATGTTAAATGTGAATCTAATGGTTGAAAGATCTCTGTAAGAGGGGAAAACAATGTATTTGTAAAGCTCCAATAACCACCCACATCTGTATGTATTTCATGACTATAAAATTCCCTGTGTGTCATGTTAGCTGATCTCCGACCTGCAGACTTTAACATAAAGCTTGTTAAGAAAAAAAAAATAGATTGAACTGAAATAAAAATGTGGAATGTATTTCAAATTTTTTTTTATGATTAATGTTTTGCTGATATAGCAACAACATTTTATGTTTAGCTTCTTTTTTTTTTTTTTTGCTGTTTTGCATGGGAATAATTATTAAAAAGAGTTAAATATGAGCCCCAGTCTGGAGAATCATTATTAAGGGTTTAAGTATTGCTTATTTTACACACTTGAACGTCTAAGCGCTTCTTTTCACCAACATACGGTGTCTCTGTGGTGTGGACACATCTGTTTCCTATGCAGACGATGTAGCGAGTGCTCAGGTTGTCTGATAATTGTCTTGGTTCATTTTTCAAACTGCACAGTCTCCATGCTGTTTTTCCTCCCTGAAGACAGAGTATAAGGAGACTAAAAACAGCTCATTAAGACAAAAAACAACAACATTAATCTCCATAGTCTGAAAGCTCTGCATTTCCCCGTCCTCAGCACCTACTTGTCCCTCAGCTGTGGGCCCATATGTTCTGAAGTGCTTATAGGCTCATGTCCTAACAAAAGACCAGATGTGATGAGGTTGATAGAATGTAAACTGCAGGGTGTCCTTTTCAACCACCTCATCTAAATCATTAGTCATTTTTCGAATGCATTACAGTTTAATTAGAGGATAAACTGACCCTGTCCTGCAAAATGCAACACTAGAAATAAGCTAAATCCGGCCTTTACCTGATAAATTGAGGGTTAGCATGCCTAAAGATATTCCTTTAGATCTGCTGAAGTCACAGCTGTGGAAAATGTTTTTTTCATACATACGTGTTTCACATATTTCAGCCTTCAGCTTTGTTTCTGATAGCTTTTTTAATGATATACCCGTTTGTGTCCTGCAGTGTGACAGGAGGCGACGAGCTGCCCTACGAAGTGCAGAGGGCCCAGGAGATCAACAGGATGTTCGGACCCAAAGGAAGCGCAGACGCATACGACGTAATCTTCGACCTCCACAACACCACATCCAACATGGGATGCACTCTGATCCTGGAAAGCTCCAAAGATGCCTTCAATCTGCAGATGATGAATTACATAAAGGTGACAGCCTCCGTAGGCTATTAGTTAAAGATGAGACACGTTAAAGGTGTGCAAAAGTAATCATGTTTACAATTTGTTTTGTTTTTTATGTTAGCAAAGCCAATTAAAAGTTTTAATTAGTACAACAATATGTCTAATTAACCAGCCTTCCAATGTATGAAACGTGCTGGAGGATAGTCTCATTTACATTTGCACTTCGGAGTAGATAGAGATGTTAAAGGCTGCAAAACACCTGAGATGGAGGCAGAAGTTCACCTTCCAGCAGGACGGTAATTCTAGAAGCTTGTTAGCAGGTGGCGGTGCTGCATTTTAAGATTTGTGTCAGAGTACAGGAAGGATGACATTTTTTTTTTAAATATCTATTTGCGAAAAATCTAGAAAAAAAGAAGCAACAAAACATTGAAATCAAGTATTTTCTTAAAATAAGTGTTTTGTTTTCTTGAATTGAGGAGGTAAGTGCAACACTTTGCCAGTGAAACAAGACAATTTACATTAAAAATAAGAAAAAAGCAATTGTATTGTCTTATTTTCAAGTGCATAGTATCTAATTATCTTATTTTAAGAGTATAAATACTAATTCTACTGGCACATCATCTTATTCACCTACCGGTACTCAAATAAAGGGTAAATACGCTTAATTTAAGAAAGTTTTTGCAATGCATGTCTTGTTTATTTCCACATTTACAATTCTTTTAGACCATGTCTTGATGTACGTATCACATAAAATCCTAATACAATAATACATTTAAGTTAGTGAGTCCTTACTAAAATAGATGTGCATGGTGCATTTCGTTATATAAACCCCCCATGCACACACATCTTATATAAGGTTAATGAATCAACAGAAGGACGGAGACCAGAAGTCACTGATCCTCTCTTAGTTTTCCATCACTGCACTGATTTACATCAACTTGCTTTCTGTAACCAGATTTAATTACAATATGTTACTAATAAACTGACCTTCTTACCTTTCCCATGAATGCTGGGGTGGGGTCGGGGGGGTATGTAGAGGATTAACTAACTATTCAAGTAAGACTATTGAACTTCGGTGCATGCTGACTTTAGCCCAAGAATAATCTGTTTATCAGGAAGTAAAAAACTGGAAAGCTCAAGTCTATTGACATCTATTTTGGAGGAGTGGAATCGTTCACATTTAAATCAACGCTAACCTCTCGTTTTTTTAATGTAGCTTATAGCTCTTATTGTATTTTTACAAGAAAGTGTTTTTTTATTCCCTCATGTTTTGATGTAAACCCAGAAAATGTACACAAAGTTCCCTTCATATGCAGGTGAAACATTGGTTGCATGTAAAAATAAAAGAACAAAAATATGTTAGGAAGTTAGAAAGGCTGAATCACTGTTTGATATGCGGAAATGATTTGTTTTTGCAATGTCCTAAGATTATCTACAGCAAATCCAAAATCATTTTCAGTGCTTTTTGATGTACAGTCTTAAAGGCTTTTTGCAGATTATGAACGACCATGCTGTGAAGCCTTTCTATATTTACCTCCTGCCTGATGTGCTCAGTTAGATCCATGCTGCAGCTTTCAGCTCAGCAGACAGTTTCTTGTCAGCCGAGGTGGTTAAATCTGGCTTCAGAAAGAAAAACACACTGCCTAGTATTCCTTCATCCCGTTCACTAAACCATGTGATTTAAAAACTAAATATTAGCCTCTGTCTATGCTTTGGAGCTGGAAATGCAAATGATTGAAACAGATTTTCTGGAGCTTTTATACTTACCGAACCTGGAATTAGCCACATCTGTTTGTCAGGTGGTTTCGTTCTTCTAGATATTTGACTGATGTCTGGGTAAGAACCATCACTCTGACGTTTTGACAGAATGAGGAGATGTATAACATCCCTCAGTCTGCTTATTGCAGGATTATTTCAGAAGGTTTTCATAAACTCACCTCTCCCCAAGACTACATAGAAGTCATCCCTAAACATCTGGATTTAAATTTTTTGCATTGCTCTTGCCTTCAGCTCCAAACTCCGACTTAGAGAGGGTTAGCACCAAAAAAAAAAAAAAAACATCTGCTGAAACACCTCAGCATAACATTTCACAGGAGAATTCTGAATTCTTGTATAGATCGGATGTAGATGTTTGTAGGACCATAAAATATGCTGAATGAAAGTTCATTCATTTGTTTTGCTATCCGGATGGAAAAGATAAAAAAGTAATTTAGATTTTTGAAATTGGCAAACTGAAATGAGAGCCAGCCTGATCAGTAGCCTGTCTACAAAAATTACTCAAAGATCCACAACTAATAAACTAGATGTCAAACAAACCCAGAACAATCTGATCTGCAATCAATGTGTTCTCTATGAAACCACTCTGGAGCAAAGAGAACACATAGAACTAATAATAATAATGAAACTTTATTGATCTCACATTTTTCCTCTGCTTTTGGGCTGCCATTGTGCGGCGCCTGGGGAGCAGGCCTGCCTCATTTAATTTAAAATCCATCCAATTTCTCTCACGCGGATGCGAGGGGTGCTGGTGCCTATCTCCAGCTGTCTACGGCGAGAGGCGGTGTACACCCTGGACAGGTCGCCAGTCCATCGCAGGGCTACACAGATACAAACAGGACAAACAACCATTCATGCACACACTCACACCTAAGGAGAATTTAGAGAAGCCAATCAACCTAACAGTCATGTTTTTGGACTGTGGGAGGAAGCCGGAGTACCCAGAGAGAACCCACACATGCTCAGGGAGAACATGCAAACTCCATGCAGTGCTACCCACTGTACCACTAAGAAGCTCATTTAATAAAAATTTTAAAAAACTGGTTTGGAAGAAGATTTCATGGCCTCGACTTATCTGATATTTCTGAAAAGAATATCATAACATCAGTCAAACATGGTGGAGGTAGAATGATGGTCTGAGTCTGTTTTGCTGCTTCAGAACCTGAACAGCCTGAAGTATTTATTAAAATCATGAAATTTTATTTCCAACTTTATTGTCATTACGCTGTCACAAAAAACAGAGAAACGAAATGAACTATACATTTCACCATCCCCTTAGAGAGCAGTGGGCTGCCACTGTTGGCACCCAGAGAGCAGTGTGGGGTTAAGGGTCTTTGCTCAGGGACCCAGAGTGGCAGTCTGTGGGACTTAAACTCAGAACCTCCAGGACCAAAGCTTAATGCTCTAACCACTACACCACCAGTGCCCCAAATATCTGCTCTCTACCCGCCTCTTTATGGCTAAAAATAACCTTTTTGAACTTTCTATCAGTGTCTAAGGTCATATCTTATCCTAGCTGCTCATTCTTAAAAAAACTTTTAGCGTATCTGATTTCAAAAAGCTTTGCAAAGAAAATTTATATAAACATCTAACGGCTGTGTGTTGTGATTAGGTTATAATTGGGTAGCAGTTATGTTTTAACTCGGACCAGGTTGGTTGCTGTAACTATTACCTTTTCTAATGAAATGGTTATTAAAAAAATAAGCAGCAGCAAGAAGACTCTAAAGCAGAGTTCATGTTTTGACAGCTTTATATGTATGAATATAAATAGATATTTACCACAGGTTTATTTTGAAACAGAAATGTTTATTTCTATTAACTCCATTGGTCATTGAACACAGCACTGTTTGCATCAGGCTGGTAGAGTTGTTTCAGATGTTTCTTTCCACTCTGATGTGTTTGATAGGTCTTTGACACAAAAGGTTTTTCCATTTTGTTGTTTTGTTTTTGGTGTGTTTTTCTTTGTTTTGTTTTTTATCTGCAGTTTATCTGATTGTTGTTGCTTTTGTTTTGCAGAAAGCCTTTGCTCCTGCTAGCTGTCTTGTTCTGCTCAATGAACACCCTCTGCTGAAATATTCCACCTCTCGCTCTGTGGCCAAGCACCCTGTCGGTAAGTCTCTTACTCATTCCTTATTTATTTTGCTGGTTCCAAAATTTTATAATAAACAATAAAGGTTATTAACAAAGAGCAGTGAGGTAATTTAGAATTCAAGCACTTATATATTTAAAAGTCATATAGATTCATTCTGAAGTGTATTTACTCATCATGTAAATTGTGTATTTACTCATAAATGTCATACTTTAAAGCTTTTAATCATTTTAATAAATTAAAATAAAGAATCATCTCTAACTGGCTGCACATTTGGGAATGAGGTGAGTTTTCTCAGATCCATACTGGTTAATAACGTTACACGTGAACTGAAATCGTTTTGCATAAATCTTTCTTAAATTGCACCTTAGCTATACACTAGTTGCCTCTTTCAACAACCTTCTGACTTAATGCAGCCCTGATATTTGACCTTTTTTGTGAAAAGCTTTTTTTTTTTTATTAGTTGGTTTTATGCCCTTTCATAAGAAGTCCTTAAATTATCTGACCCAAAACTAATCATTGTGTGACTGGAGTATCTGGTTATGAAAATGCTATTAAATGTTCAGTGGTGTAACATTGGTTCTATCATAAACCACCTAAATTGACTCGCTGTCAGCTTAGTTTAATCAGGCCATAATCTATGGAGAGCAAAAGAAAAAAATATCTGTTGCTTTCAGATAAAGTTGAAAATTATGTCATTTTTTGGGGGGTAATGCATCTTTTTAACAGACATGCTCCTCTAAACCTCTTCTTTCATGAACTGTGGGGTTATTTACAAAACAACCAATAGTAAGAAAAAATGTCTGGCTACTATTTAGGTCACTTTTCCTGTTTTTGAAGTACAACTGCTTTCACTGCTCTGGCTGCAAAGTAAAGCAAATGGTTAATGTTTGGTAAACAGGGAGCATGAAACCAAGTTTTTGGCTAGAAAGGGGGTGAGTTGCATTACCCAACCATTAGAAATGCCACTGTTCTGCTGCCACATTTTTTACGCCCTTTCAAATTACGCCCCTGGAAAAGTTCAAAAACAGTCCAGAAACCAACCAAGGTTGCAAACCTCTCATATAGATGCTATAGCATCAGAGTCAGCGGTCATGTTAGCTGCAGTTTTACGCCTTTATAGATGGAGGACAGCAGAGAAAGGAGCCTTAGCTCCCTAAAATTGACAAATCAAACTGAATATCATTCAAAGATAATTCCAGTTTATTCTGAGGAACAGTTTGATAGGGTCAGAGAAAACAAAGATTAAGCTCCATTTTCACAGTTGCCAGAAGAATGGCTGGGAGCATCAACACCAAACAACTTGGAGCCTATTGTCAAAGCACGGTAGTGGCTGCATTATGCTGAAGGTTTACTTCACTCTAATAGTGGTCATGTTGCATTGCTAAAAGTAAAAGGAGGACCAACTTCATGTTCAGCAGCATGGAGGATGAAATTTGGACACAACTCAGTGTTTAACCACATTAAAGAGAGGAGACAAATGAGGAAAACTAGAGACTGACAGGAAGCAGGTGAGGTACCAGGACAGGCAGATATGCGTGATTAGGAAACCATCACACCATTAGCTGCTTTGGAGGTGATCAGAGATTGGAAACTGCTGAGAAAAATCCACAGAATAAAGGAACTAAATCAGGAGCTGAGAGAAAATGACAGAAAACAGGATACACTAAATAAAAGAGAAAATAAAGAAGCAAAATTTGAATAGATCTATCTGAATCTATAAATGAACTAGAACAGCACTCAGAGCGCGCAGACCACCACCAAGCAGCAAACTTTGCCCCATTTTTTAGCTTATACCTGTAGCTAAAACTACCACATGATCTGGATCATTACAAAAAATTAAATGAATTGTTCCAAAATGTCCATAAAATGCATTCAGAAGTTTTCAATTGATGCTGGTAACAAACCTACAATGTTCATTTTTCTCGTGTGTTTGTCTTCAGTAAAATACCTGCAGACTTTGTCAATGCTGAGTCTTAGTATTGAGTCTAATGCTAAGTCGCTCCCCTCTGGTTTAGTGGGGAACTGCTTTTTCCACCAAGTATTCTTACCTCCCAAGGTTAGAGAATCTTTTAAACAATTCATGTATCCAGATTATGATTTGGATCAGCACCAAAATTCCTTGGCATGAGGGACAACTCTAATAAAAAATGTAATTAAAATTCCTCCGTGACCTTTAAGTTACCCTGTACACAGACACACAAACACACTAACTCTAAAAACCATAATCTCCTTGGTGGAGGTATAAAAAACAGAATCTAACTTTAAACCTCTGATAGGGATCAGACCTAATATTTTTTGGAAACGCATCATCCATGCCCATTATCAGAGTTCCTGTTAGGAATCTAAAAAGAGATCTAACCTTTCTGGTTACAAGAATGGTAAATTTCCAGGTTGAATAATGCCGGCGGGAGCTCACCCTTCCTGCAAAGACAGCTGTGTGCAACTTTCTTTGCAACTTGCTTAAAAAATGAATTAAACATTTGGATAGGGGGTCATACTGTAAAATCACACCCCAAAGCCTCGTATTACTGCCAGTAATGTTCTCGTTGAGTGTATGTTGCCTGTAAATCTCCTCTCTTCATCTCTTGCCTGGTGATTGATGTCTGATCTCCCCGTCTTTCTAAGATATTCTCAGATATTTGACCTGCTCCTATATAGATCTGCAGCTACAGGTTACTTTTTGATGTTATCCCCTCAGTGCAAACAGATGATGCTTTATTGTTTTTATTGCAGGTCTGGAAGTGGGTCCTCAGCCTCAAGGAGTTTTAAGAAGTAACATCTTCGAAGCCATGAGGGTCATACTGAAACATGCTCTGGACTTCATCGAACTGTTTAACGAAGGTAGAAATCTTAATGTTTCGGCTGCAAAGCAAAAAATTTTGCTTTAAGGCTGAAATAGAAGCATACGTAAAGATTAGCATGCAGAAAGATGAGCTGCCCTCTAAATCTTCTGAAGGACAGAGCAGACAAAGTGATGTTGTGTCTGACATGTTTTAGAAAAACAAGCTTTCTTTAATCCATTAAATGCCCATCGGGCTGACTTATGCTGGTCGGTGTTTAGTTTTCTGCACTGTCCTTCCTTTTACATAAGCCAGCTGTCTGTGCCAAGTCCTGGTTGCAGCCTGTTGCTCTCCTCTGACTGTCCTGCTGTTGAATGGGTCTGCTTGCTGGGAGCTGGTCGCTTTCCATGTCCTGAGAATCTGGTTGCCAAAGCTGCTGTAACCTTCTGTCGAAGGACCACACTGGTGCTAATGAATGCCCCGGCATAATGAATCGATGTTCCAGCGCATTGAAGCTGAACCCCTCGATAAAATCCGGGCTTTTGGCTTTGAAAGAAACTTCCCATTACCGTTTAAAATGCCTCGCTGCATCAGGACACTGGGTAAAATTGTGGCTGAGGTGTTTGTTCTCATGGTTCCTTGACTGTTTTCAAAATCTTTTACTAATCGCAGCTCTAAATCAGTCCAAATGCAACAACATTAAAAGAGTTATGTCTTTTAAAATCCATTAAAACTATAAACTGCTTTGTAATGTAATGCGATTCTGTGTGCAAAACCAATGCAGAGTTTTAAATTGTTAGTTTGATGTAGGATAATAGTCTTTTTTTAGAAAGTTTCCCTGCATGTGCTGATTGGATAAGACCGAAACAGAACTTTTTTGATTATATACAAACTGTTTGTGGTGGAAAACCTACAGCTACACATGACCCTGAGCACACTAAGAAACATGGAGCTGGCAGAGTCATGCTGTGGGTAGTATTTGCTTTAGCTTGTAGGAACTGATGTGAAGATAAATAAATAACAATAGTGATAAGTTTGATGGAACAAAAGCTAGACGGCAGACCAGCAGGAGCATCAGACAGCCTGAGCTTTATTTTCTCTACTGCACAGAGTTGTGCTACATTATAATAGTCCTTAGTAGTAACAAAAAAGTAAACAATATGCACACCTTACTATAGATTATACATTTTAAGTGAAGGTGCCAGGTTTTATCCTTTGATCCACAGCGAAACTCATGATTATATTGTTAACAGAGTGCATGTCTCGGTGTGTGCGTTAGGAATGGAGTTTCCTGCATGTTCTGTGGAGGTCTTCCGGGTCTTGGAGAGGATGGACTACCCCAGGGATGCCAATGGGAACATCATTGCCATGGTTCACCCCAACCTGCAGGTAAATCTGAAGTAATACACAGCTGCCTTCGATGGGAGAGGTTTTTTTTTTTATTATTATGTTAGCTGAAGCAGCCATTAGTTATTTCCCTTCCAACGGTTGTTTGTTGTTGTTTCAGGACTGCGACTGGGAGCCGCTGAACCCCGGTGACCCAATGTTCCAAACGTTCGACGGAAAGTCCATCCACTACCAAGGCCCCAGCACCGTCTATCCCACTTTTATAAATGAGGCCGCCTACTACGAGAAACAACAGGCGTTCGTGACCACCAGGAGAGAAAATTTGTTGGCCAGTGCCATAAGGAAAGCGTGATAAAGGCAAATAAAACCCACAGAAATATGTGCGTCAACTTTGCACAGGCTGCAAATCACAGGCTCAGTGCAAAATAACATTCTGATTTAGTTATTATCTTTTTAATATCTGTAAAAAATGTATTAACTATGCAAAAATTCACCTGTTAAGCTAAGTATTTATGATACTGTTATTTCTAACCACTTATTTACATTAAATGAAGCAAACTTTTATTTCTTATAGTTTGAAAGCGAAGGCCTGATTATTCTTGGCTTATTAAACATTCCAAACACACTCTTTAAGTTTCCTACTGCTGCTCAGGAAGGCCGTAGAAGATCAAAACCTACAACCTCTGAACCCAGAACTGTTGTTGTCTTCTGCTGGAAACGTGTCTGTAAGAGGTGTCTGGGTGTGCTGTGTGGCCTTTGATTCCACCTACCTTTAACTCCAGTGGTTGCATCTGAGGTGCTGTCCTATTGTTGCCTTATTCAAGCGGTTTCAGAGAAACTCGCATGAGGATTTTGTGTAAAAGGGTGTCGATCCACAAAACGCCATGTTTAGGATAGACGGTACATGTTCTCGTCCTTTACGCTCCATTGACAGTGTGAGACATGTTTTGTAACTATATCAATGTGTATTTTTTGATATATATCTATTTATGTATGTTTGATTTTTGAGTGTTGTATAGAACTTGTTCAGACACTTTACTGTCTGATGTTATTGTTGTCTTGCGTCTCTCTGTGTAACAACATTATCTTACTGTTGGTCATTTTTCAATCAGCAATATTTCTATGTTCCCAGTTTATATTAAACAGTAAAAGTACTGTGAAGATTATCCATTCAATAAATGTAGTGCATCTGTGTGCAGAAGTTTGTTTTTCCTTGAACTTTCTAATTCAAGATATCCATTTAGACCACAAGAGGGCGCCATACAACCACAAATTGAGCTCCTGGTTTGGACGTAAACCTTGTTTTCACAGGGAAAAGGGTGTAAACACACCAGATTACCCACTTTCGTTTATTTGTAAAGTAAAGATAAAGTAAAGTCATAAAAAAAAAAAATATGATTCAACATTATAAGTTTCTTCTTTTTGCTCCCTTTCATCCTAGACTTTAGAATGTTTGTTTTTTGTGTTTAATTGCTTTGTTTGGGCACAATGAGTTTAATAAATTCAATAAATAAAAAAAATCAGGTATAGCTCTGATGCCAGTTATAAAAAGCGGTTTAAAGAAATGGAAAAATTTGTAATAACCCTTAATTTGAGTAGGTAAAGTAAGATGATCCGCCAATGGAATGAATATTTTTACCCTTAAAAAAAGATAACTGGATATCATGCACTTGAAATAAGAGACTGTAGTTTTAATTTCTCATTTTGAATGCAAATTGTGTTTTTCCTTTGGAAAAGTGTCTCATTTACCTGCTCAATTTAAGAAATATGCACTTATTTTAAGAAAAACTGACTTACTTCGGTTTCCATTTTCTTTTCATTGCGTAAGATTCTAGAACGATGCACAGAGAGCATTGACCATTTGACCATCAACTGGTCAGCAGTGCGCATCTTGTTTTGCTAAAACAAGCACCAATCATCACCCCTCCACTACTGTGCTTATCAGCTGCTGTAAACTGTTGTGTTGTCATGCACAATGGAACCGTGAATTCTACTGATGGCTGGAGCAGCCATTATTTCATAACTATCAGGTTGGATGTCAACACAATTGGACTCCAGCAGGTCAACATATGTGTTTATATATACATATATATATATATATTTTTTTTTTTTCCAGGGGGGAAATTCAAGTCAATACTGAAATCCTATGGAAATGCATCAGCATAATCTCAAACAAGCTGTTAATATGAGCTAAATCCTTCAGTGTGTCTGTGTTAAAACAACTCCATGAAGTAGAGTGGGCCGAAATGCCTTCACAGCCATGAAATAGTCACTAGTAATCACAAACACATGAGAACAGTTGTTGCCTCCAGGAGTCACAAAACCAGTTATAAATCTTTTTAACACATGGCCAGATTAGATTGCAATCATTTTTCTCTAATTTTGACTCATTATGTCAATACAAGCAACTCATCTTTTTGTTTATTTTGTAAGTTCTGTCATGATAACCACAAACATTTAGCTATGACAATAACCTTGGAGAAATAGGAAATCCCAGAGGAAAGGAAAATCTGAAATGAGATCTCCAAATGTTTCATGTGCTTATCCTAGAAAGACTCCAAAATGAAACTAAGGTTTAATTCTCTTGTGTTTCTGTTCTCTGTACTAAAGCTCGATTTAGGCTTCTTTCAAACTGTAGAAAAGCTCTCAGAAAGCCCAATCTTAGAGTTTCTCAACTTTTGTGTCTCTTTTTGATCTGACTCATAGAAATCAGAGAGCTCTCTATGAAGGCGGTCTATTATAAGTCTCTTATCACAGCTTCATATCCTTTTTTTTTTTTAAAGTATTAAACACAGCATTCCTAGAATGTAAGCCACATTCAAAATGTTATTCAACTGAAGTACAGATAAATAATTAGATGTTACTTTAAAACAAATGTCAGTAGGTAAAACACCTGGTCGAGATGGTTTCACTTCCAATTTTCAGAATTTTTTTCTGGGAAGATTTAACAGAATTATTAAAGAATGAATTTAAAAAGATCATTTATTGCCAACAATGAATCAAAGAGTATTTCCCAAACCAGGAAAAGACAAAAGATATATTGAAAGCCATCGCCTGATTATTCCTTGCTTATTAAAAATTTTAAACTCACTTTAAAAAAAAAGGTTAAAAAAAAACAATTAAAAAAAAAATTTGGGGAGTGGCAGCCTAGTGGGCATTCTGAGGCCAGAGCTTCAAGCCCCACTCCCACAGCCTGCCACTCTGGGTCCCTGAGCAAGACCCTCAGCCCCACACTGCTCCCCGGGCGCCGCACAATGGCAGGCCACTGCTCCCCAAGGGGATGGGTTAAATGCAGAGAGTTAATTATATTGCTTTGTACTTGTGACAGTGTAATGACAATAAAACGCTGGAAAGAAAATAAAAAGTTCATTAAAGTGATTATTTTACTGTGTAAGGTTATTAATAGTTCAGTCTCCTTCTCTCTGAAGGAACAACCACAGCTTCAAGAGCAGCGGGGAATCAAATGGAGTTGCCTTTGCTCTCCTTTATTCTTGGCTTTTAATATTGGCTGTTATTCTTAACAATAGCCAAGATATTGAGCCCTTAAATGTATCGGGTTATCCTCTAATACGGAGGTCTTCAACAGGGGGTCCGCGACCCCTAGGGGGTCCACGGAGGTACTGCATGGGGGTCGAGAAACTTTTGCTTGATTAGACTTTTTTTTTTAATATATTCCACCATGCAATTTTTTCCACTAATTGAAATGCCTTTAAAGACACATTAACATGAATTCAACTCACTGTAGTAAACAGATAAATGGAGGCAGAAGATGTCTTTCAGGCATCAATGCACACATTCAGCGACACACAGGAGCTCTTTCAAGCTGGGCACCGTTTCATTCACAACACCTGTCCCATCAACCAGGAATCCGAATCAGAAATACTTTAATAATCCCAGGGAGAAATTTCTTTCGTTGCATTACTTCATCTGTAATAGTGTGACTATAGAACCATTTTGATATAAAACAATTTAATTGATACATTATATAAAATTAGGGGGGTCACCGCTCCATATTACCACCAGTTTGGGGGTCCTTGGCCTGGAAAACGTTGAAGACCCCTGCTCTAATAAGAACTAAGCTCACTGATGATACCACTATTTTTCTGAAAGATGGAAAAAGATCCCTTTAGTTTTTCTAGAGCCTCTGGATCATAGATACATTTATGAAAATGTGAGATAATGTCAATACATGATTATCACTAAAGCACCTTATATGGGATTCTAGAGAAAGAAGAAATAACATATTTAGGTGTGACTATATGCAGGATTATAAGGTAAAATAAGATTTGAATATTTTGCCTCTCATAAAGAAAAATAAATCCATTCTCAATCCCTGACTAGAAAGACATATTTCTATTTTCGAGTGGAGGCCCTCTCTCAAATTAACTTACCCATCTTTTTCCTTTCGTTTTCACTCGGTTTTGCAACAGTGGCGTCGGATGCAGGAGTTTGTCCTGCAAACAGAGGGTTGTGGGTTCAAGCACTGACTTTCAGTGTTGTTGTGCCCTTGGGCAAGTGACCTAAACTGAAGAGATCTGATGGTGTTCAGAGGGCCCGGTGGCTCCTGTGGAGCTTCGCTTCGGTCAGCGAAGATGATGAGTATGAATGAGTTTGAATGTGTAAATTCAAGTTTTGCAGGAGTTCTGTACTGTAATTTTAGCATCTCACCTTATTTCTCCTAGTGCATGATAGAATAAACACATAAGAGGTATTTTTGATAAAATAGAACTAAAATGAGGCCTAGATGAGAAACTCAAATATGTCTCATTCACTATAGAACAACTTTTGAGCTGTATAATTTTCTTCTGGGTTCTCTTGTTTTCAGAACTAAACTGTATTTCAGATTTCCAAAGAATACAAAGAGAACAAAAGAGAGTAAAGAACGTGTTTTTGATTTAGTATGCATAACATCTGGCTCAAGCCAAAATATGTCCAATATGAGCAAAAACTATAATTATGACATGGCTGAAGTCATTATCACTAAACATGTCAGGAATCCAGAAAAGCTGGAAGAGAGGGGAGCCGAGGGGCGTGGCATTGAAACAACTGGGTAAAGCTGCTGCATGAAAAACATTTAGTTTGCACCTTGTTGCTGGATTGTACACGTACCAAGGCTTACATGCAGGCCTCCATGTTGGTTTTTGATTAATTGATATGGGCTCTAAATGAGACTCTTCTGCCCACACTTTAGTCGGCTCATCTTAATCGTGCTTTTGGTGTGTAAACCACCCTGAGCAAGCTTTTTTTTTTTTCACTTCTGCTTTGCTGGCTGTTGTTTATTTGGACAGTGCTGAACACTTGTTGATGTCTCATCGTTTCTGCTAACTGGCATGAAAGTAGAGATGTAGCTGCATGACAGTCTTGACCTGTTCATCACTTTAATCCAGTCAGAACTCAGATGACCACAACTATACCTAATCAATAGATATGGAGTGGAGAATGATCTTTACGTTCTGGGCAGGAGTCCAATTGTGCACTTTGGTTCCACCTCTGTTTCCTCCCCTCCTCACTGCTTCTCATTGCATCTGTTTTACTGGAAGAATTCTGCAGGGCAGCTTACCAGATTGTTTCTGGATGCAGCTGCTGGGATCTGCTAAGATGATGCAGACTGAGTTTAGCTGGACTCCATTCTGCATTCTATAAATTATGTTTATGAAATGTTTACTTGCAATGAAAAATGCACACGGTAAGGGGAGATTTATCTCACTGCTTGATTCATAAAATTTTACAAAAGTTTACATTTACATTGTTAATTATAAACATCAGTGCAGACAGGAGAATGAGGAAGTAATCTTCTGCCGCTCTGACATGCACCTGTTGTGGTTAAATGCATGTTCAAACCCCACTGGGGTCTTGCAGTGGGAGCAGTTATGCTTCTCCTCTGATTTCAGCAAGCAGTCTGATAAAACTTCTCTTTCTTGAAGTCAAACTGCTGAAACCACCAGCTGGACGGAAGAACAGTTATGTAAGAGCGTGTTTGTGCCTTCCTTCTATATTTCTGCTCTGCAAAAAGAACAGTTGGCAGCACATTGTTGGAAATGCAGGGGTTGTTTTGGCAATAAGATGCAAATAAATTCCTGCTTTTATGTCTGTCATAGCAGAATGCATATATATAAATCTGAAAAAATCCAGAACCGCTACTAACTATTAAGCAGAAATTCATTAGTAGAGTGTGAATAACCCTCCAAAAAAATAATAATAATGATAATAATAAAAATGTTTTTTTTTTTTTTTTATATAAATATATGTCTGAATGAGGTCTTAGAATGATTTTTCCTTCCTTACAACAGTACTATAAACAAAACATTGTCTTTCTATTTTCATTTTAAAAACCCCAGGTGCAACAAAACCACAAAGGCAAATAAATATCTCTGCTCCAACATACTGTACTTGAACCCAATAAAGAAAAAAAAAAAAACTCTGCAGCGAGCCAAACTTGATGATACGATGCAGAGGTAATTCAATCATTTGACATGGGGCAATAGCTCTGGAAGGCAGGAGTAAAAAGAAAATGATTATAAATATGCAGCTTTCATTAATTAAAAACAGTTCATTGTAAAACTTTCATAGTAAAAGCGGACTAATACCAGGACATTTTCTTCAGGATCATCTAGCGGAGAGCAGAATTTACAGAATAATCTTTAATTCTGCTTCATTTTGTCAGAGAGGTTCTAATAAACTGATTTCTTCAATCTGTGGCTCTTGCATTATTATTACATGTGACGTTTATTGCAGGGGGTCCAAAGTGGCCTCGGATCGTTTTGTGCTGCAATTCAAGGAAAGCTTTGCCCCACCAGCGAAGCTGTTAATGTAGATGGAAATCACCTTATTTTTTGTACTCTTTTTTTTATTTGAATTTGAACCCAGAAATAATATTGACTGCATATTTCTCTTTTAAAAAGAGAAATATCTCAATTACTGCACAACATCTGAGACTGCAGGAACCATTTATTTATCTAACATACACCTCTCGTTTAATTACCCTGGAATGGGACAAATTTTTCATTAATATTTATTCTAAGAAATTAAGTGTTACAACAGCCCCATCTCTGAAACAGTTGCAACATGTCATAAATCCATTCAGTTACAAAAATCAACATCGGTTTTTTGTTTCAATTGACGTATTATCCTAAGATTTTCAATTGTTTGTAGAACTTAAATAACGAGAATGCTCAAAGTTGGAGATTTGTTGTTAATTAAGTTGTTCAAACAATGCAAAATCTCGGAATAATATAGTATTAAAACAAAAAAACAAATGCTGATTTTGTGAAAGGGATCATCAGACATCCCAACCTAACCTGTAAACTAAATAAGAATCAGTCTATCTCTGTGGTAATTAATTCATACAAGCAGACAGAAAACATGGAAAACACATGAAAAATTTGCTTTGACACTTTTAAAAACATGTTTGGTTTTCTTTTCTCCAATACATCTAGCAGGTTATCTCAAATGTCCTTTCTGTCCCGCTGGTTAGGGTGAGGGTCCAAATGGGCATGTGTGGTATTAATGTGATCAATATAGCATGTGTCTGATTGGAGAAAAATAGTCATTTCAACCCTCCCTTGTTACAACTGTCTCCAGTCTCATTACAGTTTTATTTATTTTTTTATATCTAAAATGAATTCAACAACCCTTTGGTAGAGAATATTTGCAAACTTAGTTGTGTGTATAATGTGAAAAAAAAAAAGCATAATAATATATATTTTTTAAACCCACAACTTTTGACTTGATTACTTGGCTATTGGACCACTGGGTTAGACTTTTGGAAATCTGGCACAACTTTTAGGAGAAAAATCATTAATTTAACATTAAGTCTAACAACATATATTAAGTTTTTTTGGGAAATATTATTTTGAAACCATTGGGATTTTGTTTGACAAACAAATACACAAACAGCACACTGCACACAAAAAATGAACGGCACACTTTGAAAACACATCAGATCTCAATGGGGAAAACAATCATAATGTTTATTTATACTGATATGTACTGGGTGATGCGTTAGGAACAAAAGGATACCACATCATTTGATGGAAATACAAATTATCAACCAACAGAGGGATGAATTCAAAGACACCCCAAAAATTACAGTGAAAAAATGATGCGGCAGGCTAGTCCATTTTGCTGAAATTTCATTGCATAGCAACTCAAAATGGTATTCAGTAATGTGTATGGCCCCAAAGTGCATGTATGCATGCCTGACGACGTCGGGGCATGCTCCTAATGAGACGACGGATGGCGTCCTGGGCGATCTCCTCCCCGATCTGGACCAGGGCATTACTGAGCTCCTGGACAGTCTGAGGTGCAACCAGGCGGCCATCACTGACCCACCACCAAACGGGTCATGCTGAGCGATGTTACAGGCAGCATAATGTTCTCCACGGCTTCTCCAGACCCTTTCACGTCTATCACATGTGCTCAGGGTGAACCTGCTCTCATCTGTGAAAAGCACAGGGAGCCAGTGGCGGACTTGCCAATTCCGGTGTTCTGTGTTAAATGCCAATCGAGCTCCACGGTGCCGGGCAGTGAGCACTAGAGGACGTCGGGCCCTCAGGTCACCCTCGTGAAGTCTGTTTCTGATTGTTTGGTCAGAGACATTCAAACCAGTGGCCTGCTGGAGGTCATTTTGTAGGGTTCTGGCAGTGCTCCTCCTACTCCTCCTTGTACAAAGGTGCAGATACCGGTCCTGCTGATGGGTTGTAGACCTTCTACGGCCCTGTCCAGCTCTCCTGGAATCTTCTCCATGATCTTGAGATTGTGCTGGGAGACACAGCAAACGTTCTGGCAATGGCACGTACTGATGTGCCATCCTGGAGGAGTTGGACTGCCTGTGCAACCTCTGTAGGGTCCAGACAGCGCCTCTTGCTAACAGTAGTGACAGTGACCCTAGCCAAATGCAAAACTGCTGAAAAAGAGTCAGAAAAGATGAGTAGGGGAAAAAATGTCAGTGGCCTCCACCTGTAAAACCATTCCTGTTTTGATGGTCGTCTCGTTTTTGCCCCTCTAGTGCACCTGTTGTTAATTTCATTAACACCAAAGCAGCTGAAACTGATTAACAACCCCCTCTGCTACTTACCTGACCAAATCAATATTCCAGAAGTTTAACTGACTTGATGCTATACTCTGATTACAAAGTGTTCCTATAATTTTTTTTGAGTAGTTTACAATAGTGCATATAATTATATATGCATATAATATTGGCCTGCCCCTGGCTAAAATAAATAAAAATAAATAATTAAATAATAATAATAATAATAAAATAACCAGGTCAATTAAATAATCTTGAAAGTGTTAGATGTTTTATACATTACTACTCTCAGAAAATGGGGTTATCTTATTTTATGAAATTTATTTATATATTTTTGCAACATATAGATAGATATTGCAGCTTACTGAAAAATGTGCATCTTAACTTTACATTAATTTCAGACACTGTCTAGGAGATTAGTTGGGAACAATAATAGGGGCGACTGTCACCCAACCCTGGCCCCTTAGTGCAACCCTTGGTAAAAAATAAAAAAAAAGAAGAATTGGGACATACTATTACCCCTACTACCACTAGTAGTCATAAAATGATAATCATAACCTGCAGATACCTGATACATTTAGTACAGCAATATATATCAAAAACACATTATAACAGGAACAAGTTGAGCATAGCAGTATTCTGTAATAAAGTCACAAGTTACAAGGCCTTGAAAATAAAGGATTGGCCTTTTCCGGTGGCTTCTTTACCTTTGGAAACAGACCTTTATGAAAGGACCAGACCGTTAAACATTGACTACTCTCATGTTGCATTTGGATAAAGTCGGATTTTATTTAAAGCCCACGCTTCGTGTTATTAAAAAAAGCTTAGAACATTGCATTTTTAACGAATATGATACGCAATAAAGTTATTCGGCATTGTAAACATAAAATACATAGCAAAAAAAGATATGTGAAACCAAAAGCCATAAAACCAAACTAGAAGTGTAGAAGTAACATGACTAACAAAGAAAGGAGAGAAATTTTAGAAAATAAAAAGAAAAAGAAAGTACAGCAAATACAGCATATTTTCAGCAAATATTTATTATATGTTATTAGATTTAATTGTTTATTAGAGCTTGGAGCGTTAAAAAAAAAAAAAATCGAAAAACAATGAAAACTGAAATTTTCCCAGAAGTACTTGAAGGCACCATGGCTCGATACAGGAAGTCTCAAACTTTTTTAACACAGTGGCGAACTTGTTAAACCGCATCTGTGAGCGCTCGCGTCCTCTGCCTGCCTGCTGTCTGTGGAGGGATGAAGACTGTCTGAAAAGTGTTAGCCTTCTGTCAGCAGGGAATATTTGTCTGAAAAAAAAAAAAAGAAAGGTTGCCAAGAGGAAGGTGGGTGTATGCGACAGATTTACCGCTCAGTGACGGTGAAGACAGTCAGCTCCAGCTTTCTCTCCCTAACGGTCGCCTGAACATCACAATGTGGGAACAGGAGGAATTCGCTAAACACTGGAGGAATGAGTTCCCCGACGCCGAGGTCCCTCGAATGGACCTGAGCTCCGTGGAGGACATCGAGTCGGAGCTGGAATCATGTAAAGCCAACCTGAAGAAGCTCCAGAAGGCTCTGGCGGAGGAGAAATTCAAGGTGATATACCTGCAGACCACCGTGGCCCAGCAGAAGAGAAACGACCCGCAGAGGTTCGTGGGCAAAGATGAAAACTTCAACGCAGAGACGTTTGTCGTTCCCAAGATAGGGAATGTTAAAAAACCACCGCGGCGGGAAGATGAAGGCGGCGGAGAGAGGACCAAGGTGTCCGACTCCGGAGGCATGAGGCTTAGCGGGGCGGCCGACACACCCAGCCCTTACAGCCGAGAGCGGAGCAGGTTCACCGGCAGGACAGGTAAGTACGTCCCCATCCCGGTGCCGCCGCAGAAACCCCGGGGGGGAAACAAGGCCGCTAACGACAACGAGGAGGAGGACAGTGACCGAGAATACGAGGATGTGGAGCTCAACGACAATTTCGTCAGGAATAACTTGTTGACGCCGAAAAGCGGAGGCAAGGACGGCCAGCGGACCCCCACCATCTGCAGGGACAATCTGCGGCCGTTCCGCCAGAGCAGGGACTTTGACTCCGGGGATGATGGCCGGCTGTCCCCGTCCTTCCCCCATGTCCACCACCGGGCATCCAGGGGCTCAGGCCGCAGCACACCTGACCGGAGGAGCGATGGCTACCTGAGCTCCGACCATGATGACTCCTCCTCTGCAGGTAATGTGCAATGCCTTCCTACAGAATCAATACTACCACTGATCATTCTGTCTGTGCGCAACTTGAAATATAACAATTAATAAAAATACCTTCTTAATGTTAAAGAAAATAAGGATATTAATACAAAAGGTTATTAATTTATTAATCATATATAATGATGTTACAATTATAGTACTAATTATAATTTATTGTCCCCATAAATAATAAAAAAATCCATTTAAATTTACATATCAAACAATCAAATTTGATGTAATTAGAATAAAATTAATTCATTTTATATTATTTATTGGGCTACTCAATGCAACAGTGGGTAACACTGCTGCCTTGCTGTAAGAAGGTTCTTGGTTCGATTGCCAGCCCGGGGTCTTTCTGCATTGAGTTTGCATGTTCTCCCTGTGCATGCATGGGTTCTCTCCGGGTACTCCTGCTTCCTCCCACAGACCGAAAACATGACTGATAAGGTTGCAGATTAGACTTCTGCACCCGCATACATCAAATGTCGCTTGGGTCTGGTCGTGTACCAGTTTCTCTGGGATGCTATGGTCTGAAATTTCTAGGGACGCACAGCAGTTTCCCTTTAAAGCGCAAGGGGGAGCCTATTCAAGAACGCGCGAGAACTTTCGCCTTGGCATCTTTATATCATTTGTCTGAGGCATCATGCATGTGGTTGTACTTACGAACCTCCTCGATTAACCTTTCGTCGTAGTTGTTCATTGTAGTTGTTCCTCGGTTTTTAAAAATGGCGCGCCCCGGCACCAAATCGAGAAGGACGGCCACGCAGATAGCCAGAAAGGCATACCAAGGACCATTCACAGCTGCTTTTTGTCTGCACACTTCCGCTTGAGGTCTCCAGGGGTTTGCGATCGTCCGACGTGTAGTCAGGATTTTTTTGAGGTGCGCAATGATGGTTGCAGAACCTCTGCGTTGGGGTAGTGGTCGCGCACAGAGACAGATTTGACGGTTGCAGAGGCTATGTGTC
>NW_015150803.1:234899-238116 GCF_000732505.1 Cyprinodon variegatus
AATGGATGTATGGATGATATTATATTTATAGATAAATAGTTTCATAAAAGAGTAAATTAATCCAATGTATTTTTTGAGCATCTCTGATCTTTTGCTTTATTTTCGGGGTCACAGGAAATGTTTGGGAATCCCTGCTCTAATGCATCTAGGTGCACCCAAATGTCTTAGTAAGACATGAGTAAAAGGATTCTTCTTGCGTGTAACTGAATCTCACCATTGGTCCAGTTGTTCTGTAAAGGACACAGAGGTTTCTTAGAAAACATTATTCAAGCATCAAAATACATGTCAGGTCGTTGTGGTGTAACATGAATACTTTTACAAGGCACTGGGCTATTATCTTCTGCTGTGTTACTGTTTTCTGAGGGAATCATATTCCCAGGCTTTAGGCACACAGGCCTAGATCTCCTTTTAGACAGAAAGTCAGCTGATAGATTCATTTGTTTCTGGTGTTGGCTTTTTTTTTTTTTTGGCCATGAATAGTCTGCTTCCTCTTTTTAAATAGATATGATGATGATTCTGTAAAGCAAAATGGTTTGCCTCAAAGTGGGAAGTTTATCTGGGATAAGTTAGCAGATGATTTAGTTTTATCTTACATTAGGCTAGCCTCCAACCTGATTTAAATAAGTTGTTTATTTTATTAGCCTGTAGGCTTTAGGAGCTTCAAAAGCAGATTTTATTTTAAGGAAAAAAAAAACGCTTTTCTTTTGATATGTATTAAATGGTGGCTCATGGTGCATTATTGTATGACTCAAAGGCTTTTAGCTTCCTGGTGGGTAGTCAGGTGTGTGCTGTTTGATGTGACATCCTGTCAGTGCAGCAGTAGATTAAACATCACACAAACTGCCACGTACAACGCCAGTGTGACTGCAGCTGCAAACGGTCTGAGATGCTGCAAGCTGCTCAGTACTCTGAAACCACTCCAAGGCTGTCAGACGTTGTGCATTCATGGTAGATTGACCAGAAAACACCCATACAGTATGCTAATGCTGACTGAGAAAACACCCTGTGCTTTAACGTGTAGGGAGAAACTAATAGCAGCAAGTTGATGCTTCATTCAGACCAAATCTGGTGTTTTATTTGCCACTAAGTAAAATGCTGTTTATGGATTGGTAAAGAAAGAACAGCTCAGATCTTTCCTGAAAACATTATGGTGGTGGCTGCATCATGCTGTGGGTATACTGCTGATCTTTAACATGCTAAAACTTGGATTATACTAAGCGCTTTGAACAGGGTGCAATGTTACATCAATCCAGACTGATGCCCGACCGTAGCGCCTAGTGGTGCATCTATGTTTTTTTGTAACCAGACGATGCACTCTTTGCTCCATTCAGAATGGAGCATATGCAATTATTTTACACACAAATAAATCCTTACTTCAAAAGCCCTTTGCTTCCTTATAGTGCGTGCACACTGAATACGTTTTTGGCGTCAAAGCTTCTGATTTACTTGGAAAGTCTATGGGGGACAGCGTCAAGAGGTCCAGCAGCGTGTTCGAGCAGCGGGAGTGTTCTGGCGTTCTGGAGTTTAGAAAATTAAACTTTTGCCGCTGGACGCCTCAGCGTCAGCCAATAAGAAAAACTGATCCAGGAGTTTTTCGGGGGAGATCATGCCATTATCGTTTCTGCAGAGCTGTCTGCATATGAATAATAAATAAATATCAAGGGGTTAAACTCCTAAACGTTAAAAAAGAGCCGGAAGAATGGATTGTCATGTAAGTTACAAGGAAAAGAGAGCGAGCTCTGATCATTAATACTCCATTAACGTTTTTTTTTTTTTAAGAACTATGGCAAAACTGTTTATAAATACCTAAATTGACTAATAATGTTACCTGCCGATGGAAAAATCTTATTTTTATTAACTTCCAGCTGCTGGTAACTGCAGCGGGAAATCCCCCACAAGCTGCCCGCAACAGAGAGCTTTCAGTGTGGAAGCCTAGCACTGCTGTCCTGCGGTATGTTGGAGGTCTGACGCTCCGAAGATGAACTACATCTTTTAGTGGGATCATAATGCTACTGAACTGACTGCACAGATGGTGTTTTAAGGTGGACTTTCTTGCTTGGAAACTTGTGAAAACTATTTTTCCATCTCCTAAAAGTAAAAAAGCCAAGCTGATCTTTAGCTTGAAGCTGCAGAACTGAGCAGATAAACGACTAGAGCGCCGAGCAGCCAGAGCATCGGAGCTTCAATTCAACTTCACCAGCATTTGATCCAGCATCCAAATTTAGTTTTTTTTTTAGGGTTTTTGATGCCCAAAATGGGATTGGTGCGAACACACCATTAAAGAAGCATTGATAACGACGCTTGGTGCTTAAAATGTGAATAACACTCAAAAAGATGGCTGAGGAAATAAAAACAGCTGCAAGTAGCTTTGGACCTATACTCTATGTGTGAAAGAAGAAAAACTTAACATTGATGGAGAGGATGAATTGTTTATAGGTAATTCTACTTTCTTCCCGGTTAGAAAATGAAAATGGTTTTGATTATTTCTGTAGTTAATATAAAATTTTTGCTCTCTAAGCCAGCACCAACACTCGAAAGCTTGAGCAATGTTCTCCCTTGTTTTATTACTTTTTTGTTTTGAGTATCTGAGAAATGTATCACTGAAAGAGAAGCCATTTCTCAGCTCTATCATGGAGCTACTAGGACCTGACAATGCCTGGGCTTCATGTCATGTGACTTCAAACTACTATTCCTATTGGTTCAGGATCCAAACGTGTCAACATGTTGCATCATGACCAGAATTAAATATTCATGTACTTTGGACCTGTAAACATTTATAAAAAAATATATTTATATGCTCTACTTTTTTTTTCAATTAATTATTAAACAATTAATTAATTCAATCGCCACTTATCATAAGTTTGAGAAAAAAAAATATTTTGAAGAAAAAGTTATAACTCATCCTTAAATTTGCAGTAGGAGATCTTGGATTAACGGTTCCAGCAAGCTATATTTTTGAACATACACAACCATGCCTCTCCCTTTAGACCACCCCCTCGAAACCACACCTTCAAAACTAGGGGTGTGGGAAATAATCGTTTTGGCGATATATCGTGATATTCGGCTGCCCGATATAATATCGATCTTTCAGTTCTTAATATCGATTAAAAAAAAAAAGGTTACATAAAACATTGATGGGAAAATGGGCTACCTCTGCACCACCACTCTGGCAGAAAGCGCTGTGGAGCCCTTTAACTTTGCGTGCAGCACCAAATCT
>NW_015150803.1:239616-243063 GCF_000732505.1 Cyprinodon variegatus
GTTAATATAAAAAATATTTTTTGTCCGATTCATCGATTAATCGAAAAAATAATCGTCCGATTCATCGATTTTTAAAATAATCGTTAGTTGCAGCCCTAGTTAATATAAAAAATATTTTTTGTCCGATTAATCGATTAATCGAAAAAATTATCGTCCGATTCATCGATTTTTAAAATAATCGTTAGTTGCAGCCCTAGGGTGGATGCTACCTCTCCTCTAGATGAGGAATAGATCCCTCTGTCTGTATGTAGGCTGAGACCCGGTGCACCCCTGGGCCACTGAACAGGCCCCTCTGTCTGTCACCCTGTTGCCTCTGATCCGATTAAAATCTGCAAATGCAAAGTGCATCTTCCTGCAGATGAGCTTTTCTGTGTGCATGCTCAGATCTAAATATAAACTGCTAACGGGCATCAAAATCATTCTCTTCTCACCAGTAAACGCTTCTTTTTCTGCTATGTGTAGCTGTGCTTCTCCTGAGCTTAAAATATTCGTTTACTGCACAGTGGAAGTCGAGAAAGGAGAGACTCAGACCGCAGGATTCAGACAAATCCTGCTGCACAGATCTGAGACTTCCTCAGAAAGTGTGGCAATATTAACCAAGACTGTCTGCGATCTCATGAGTCGAAATTAAGTGACTGACAGTAACAGACAAGAGAATAGATTGAGAAAGGCGTTCTGAACATCTTCTGTAATTCAAGAGCTTTTTTATTCTCATCATTAGATGATTTTTGTCTACTTATCTTCTTTTAAAATAAAAAAAAGTGTTTTTGGTTTTACTGATGCATTTAATTCATTTTGCAGTAAATTTGATGTAGCGGGTAGTGAAATTTTAAGCTGCACTTTATGAAACCAAAAACGCTGCTGTGAAAGCATTTTAGCAACTCTTGCGAAAGATGGGAACCTGCGTGGCGCAAAATTTAGTTTTTTTTTTTTTTTTTTTTAACACTCTCTGTAATGAAGGTCAGGCTGTGTGCACAGCAGGTGGGAAACAAAGTGTCTGTGTGGGTGAGGTTCTGGCCTTGCTTCTTAGTCATAAAACTATCCACAACAAAGAAAGGAAAGCATTGCAGAGATTTCCAATCACAGTTAATCACTCTTTGTAGCTTCGTTACTGATTGTGGGATTGTGTTTTACCGTAAACGTTTTAGGGAAGGTAAGGAAAAGCAATTAGTGTTTGTCTCTTAATCTGCCCCATCATTGTTATCCCACAGGATGCTGATGCTTTGCTCCGGCGGGCAGAATAATCAGTGGAAAGAGTCTAGCTTTGACCATAAACAATAGAGGGTGTGTGGGACAGAAAGCCAGAAATTCCTCCCGTTATGCCGACAGGTCAACTTTGTGATTCCAAATAAGAGCTGTCTGGTTCCAGCTTTCTTGTCCGCCCCCCTGGATAAGGGGCAGAAACCAGAAGCCTTTCCCATGCAGATCGTGCAACAAAGCTTTTGAGTAAGAGGAGATCAGCCATAAGGTCATGTGAGTCTGAGTCAGGTCCTTTAGCCTCTGTGTTGTTCCTGATTTGTTTCTGATTCATAAAACTGTTGTCTTTACCTTAAATCCAGTTTTTGCCCAACTGGTTCATAGCTTATTTATTAAAGCGGATGTAAAGTGAATACTCCTCTTCCCAGTTTGAATTTTAGTACAGTCCAGTAACGCTGAGTTTGAAGTTTTTCATCTTTATTCTAATATGTACTTATGTCATAATGAGGACAAGGGTAATAAACTATTTCTAGCAAAATTGGACTTTTGTTGTCAGTAAAATAAGATTTTTCACAGTAAAACAGATTGGCTTGGTGACCGACATTTGCCTTCTAAAGTCACTCTGGTTGTGCTGACACGGCTGTTTCCTGTTCCCTTTACCTATCACACAGTCTGTTCAGCTTCTGAGCCTTACCCACAGCTCCTCACTGTACACATGCAGAGACTTCTGACATTCTTAGGGTCTAGCTGCGCTTTAGGAAATGCATTTTCACACCTCACATCCTGCAACCTTCCTTACAGAAGTATTTTTACCTCGTAAACTTTACACTCGTTGTCACATATCAAAAAGGGTCAGTCCATTTTATTTTTCAAACTGACACTTAGGAGGTCATTATGTACATGTTAATAAGTACCTAAAATTTTGTTTTTTTTTAGATGCTATAAATCTGTAAAGGTGTCTGTGGCAAGTGGTCATAAAAGGGAGGGACATACAGTACAATTCTCCGGCAATTTGCACCTGCCTCCCATGTCAAGCTTATAGCCAATGGCAGCAGCATCAGCAGTAGTAGCTGTGACATATTCTTGTGTATTTCTTATTTACTTACCCTTTATGTGTGGTATATACTTCAATCCATTTTTCTCACTCTTATCAGAAGCGGGGATAAACGAGGGGTGCTGGTTGAGTGGGATGCTGGTGCCTATCTCCAGCAGTCAATGGGCGAGAGGCGGGGTACACCCCAGACAGGTCACCAGTCCATCGCAGGGCAACACAGAGACAAACAAGACAACCATTCACACCCACACTTACACCTAAGGAGAATTTAGAGAAGTCAAATAACCTAACATGTCATGTTTTAAGACAGTGGGAGGAAGCAGGAGTACCCGGGGGAGAACCCATACATACCCAGGGAGAATATGCAAACTCCATGCAGAAAGACGTGTTGGAAGTTGGGAAACAAACCGGAACCTTCTTGCTGCAAGGCAGCTAGGGGTGTGGAAAAAATTCATTTTGGCAATATATCATGATTTTGATAATATCCATTTTTGAGTTCCTAGTATTGTTTTTTTTTTTTTAATCAAAAACATTTTTACCTAAAACGGAGGGAAAATGGGCTTCCTCTGCACTGCCACTCTGGCAGATGGCGTTGTGGAGCCCTTTTCATGTGTGGTGCAGAGCTATATCTGTAGTTGAGGCTGTCAAAGTGAAGGATGTGGACTGACTCAAACCCCAAACACCATGGAAACTAAAATAACTGAATGATCAATATCATCTGATGAACATATACCGAGGTTGCTTTTTTATCTATACATTCAGCTTTAATAGCAGGAAAAATATGACACTATATGGGGATATTGCAATATTGTGATATTGTATCGTGACCCAAGTATCGTGACACATATCGTATCGCAACTCCATGGCAATAATCCCCCTAAAGGCAGCAGTGCTAGCTCAGGTGTATTCTTCATCCATAATAACTACAACAATGATTTTGTGGTACATCTCTGATGGATGCATGTTGAGCATGCATGACTCCAGGCTCTCAAATACCAGCTGGTAAAAAACACTTTTCATCACTAGCTACGTTTACATGTGCAAAATTTCCCCGATCCGATCCAAACCTCGCTTGATCGCAAATTCAAAATCTCCGTTTACATGGACACTAAATGAAATGATCCGATCATGACGTGTGTATACATGTACCAAGCGTTGGATCAGATTAAATCTTTTAAGCATGCGCAGAACTTCCT
>NW_015150803.1:243683-263212 GCF_000732505.1 Cyprinodon variegatus
GTTTTACAGCAATAGTATTCAACCTTTCAGCTTCAGCCACTGGGTTGTCCTGGAGGGGAAATAATGGAGACAGGATTATGACAGTCGGATTCCTCTGCTGCTTCTTGATTTGTTTCACAACTGGTGGAGAAAACTGATGAATCAAACTCTTGCCAAATCTGCTCGGGAGGAACATGATAACGTCTTTTCCATCCTCAAAGGCACAAATTGCGTCCTTTTACTCAGTATTCCAGCTAAAATCGGCATAGCCATGTTTGTTTAGCTTCAGCCTTCTGCTTCTGGTTGAAGTCAATCACCTAACCACATTTGCTTGGTTTGAAACATTTCTGCATTGAGGCTAATGCACCTATTGGCATCTGTCAAGATGTATTTTCAGGTGTTTGTGAATTCACAAATCTCAAGACTATTCATCTTGCTTGCAAGGTGACCCCAGTCAGACTGGATGCATAAAATCTGCAAGCATCATTTTAAAGTGCTGCTCCAGATTTTCCTGTTTTTATACAGGACTGGACTTTGACTGGACCATTCTAACACAAGACTCAACTTTCATCTAAAGCTTAGTGTTACTTTCCTTCAAGTCGGTCTGTTACATAAAATCCTGATTAAATATGAAAGTTTGCGGTCGTAGTGTTACAAAATGTGGAAAAGTCTATGTGATTTAAACACTTTTGCAATGCACTATATGTCAACGTGAATAAGGAAGAGGTAAAATAACAATTCTCTAGGGAAAAAACAAAACAAAAGAAGTTCTGGGAATGAGGTCAAATGAATGGAAAGATAACAGGGATGCTTTGTTGTAATTAATATTTCTATTTGCTGAATCATTGTAATTTTAGACTTAAATTCTTTGGTCAGTAGGTATAAATATACCATTAAAGAACAACATAATGAGAATGTGGGAAAAAAACAAACAAAAAACTATTACTTATGTTTTTTATAGTTAAAAAGTTGTTTGTCGAGATTTCATACCTAACCAACAAATCACTTATATGAATCAAGCTTTATACCAGAGAATGGCTAAGGTAGATAGATTTTAGATAGATTGTATTACAGAATCAAAGTCAAAATTACTTAAAACATTACGTAAAAATAAAAAAAAAAGAAGAAAAGTACACTTAATAAGGCTCAGAAACCTTTATTTCAACCCTCAAGGTGATCTAATGCTAGTGCTATCTCTGCTAAAAATATGTTTCCTGTTGGCAAAATCCCCAACTGTTGTCATCTTTGAGTCTGGCCCTGATTTGGAAACACTTATTGAAATCATGAACCTGAATGCTATCTCACTGGACATTCAAATTCAGTAGATTATCATGTGATGAAAAGGATGGTTATTGGGCGTGCAGGTGGCGCAGTGGTTAGTGCGCACAACCCATGTACGGAGGCCTTGGACCTCGATGCAGCCGACCGCGGTTTGAATCCGGCTTTTGGTCCTTTGCCACATGTCTCTCCCCCTTTCCTGTCAGCCTGCTGACTGAAAAAAAGAGCCACTGGTGCCGCAAAAAAAAAAGAATGGTTATCTTAATTGACCACAATATGTTGTTTTGTTTTGCTGTATGAGCCGTTTATCTTCTACTTTTATGTTAACAAGTTTAAACAACTAATCAGGAATATCATAATATTACAGGACCCAATGGTGGACCCTTAATCGCTTTATTGATGGAACAAGTTTGTTCTTGGTTCTGTGCAGCAGTACACAAGTTTTAGATTTTATTTTTTCAGTTTCAATTTCATTTAAAAAAAAATAAATTCTAACTTAACATAGAAGCACAATAAAGCCATCATTAGTGCAAAGCCAAAGAGACCTTTATCTCTCCATCAAGGAAACAAGCTGAAACTTGTTGAGAAGAGATTTGACACGCAACAACCACAGCCCTCTTACTCTGAAGAAATGACTGGCTCCTGTATGAAGGCGAAGCCCATAGGACCATCAGTAACGCCCCTCACAGGAAGCAGTGTCATAAATGAATCCACAGTCAGGGTTTGTACTGTTACTGTGTTGATTTTGACCAGCTGTATATTTGGGTATGGAGCTTGAAAAATAGGAATTTCTTTCCTGTTTTGGTAAAGAATTTGATATTCTATCACAATCCTTTTATCTAAAAAGGGTTTAGTGATCTTAAATCATGAATAAATGATTGCAAATTCACTTTAGTAGAAACAGTTCCCTGTTATTCCAAAGGACTATAGAGCTACTGCTGTGATTTTATACTTCTCCACCACAGATGTAAAAGGATAAAAATGCTTTCCAGAGGAAGCTGAAGGCTGTGAATGTTTTCCTTAGAGTGGGTGTTAAACAGGAGACACCTTCATGTTTCCCTCTGGGTTGGCTGTTTCTTTGCTCAGAAAAGCAGGGCTTGTCCTGACCCGTCCCGAATTACATGTGGAGCGAGGGAACTGCACTGTTTGGATTAAATAAATGCTCAAATCCTCAGCTTGGTTTGGTTATTGATGGTTCATTATTAAACAATAAGCTCTGACTTTTTATTGGTTTTATTTAACCTGATCTGTGGAATAAAGTCATCTTTTATAGCAGAGTGAGAGCTTTACTGTGTGGCAGACAGATTAGTTGGAAGGGGGAAAAAAAACAACAATCCAGCCAGGACAGTTTGGCTCGCTGAAGTCATTAGACTGCTGATGAGATCATGTGTGTCTGTGTTAGCTGCTCTTTTCACTGCAGCACAAACACGTCAATGGACACAGATTACATTTATAGTTGAATAGCAACCTCAAGCTTTAGTAATTAATTTATGGATTAAATTGACCCAACATACTAGATACAGAAATGTTTACAAGTCCAATTTAAGTCTCTAATGGCTGAAATAAACATTTTATCTTAAACTTCATTTCATCTGGGTCACTTGTAACCCTCCATGGCTGTAGGTCAGGAATTCAAACACGTACAGTTTGTCCTTAGATTAATACATGAACTTATTAATTTGAACACTGTTCATGTTCATGTACAGTGATCATTGTCTCAAAGTTTTTAATATTAACAGTTGTTTAATACCTAACAGTTGATAACTGAACATGTAATTTATCATCCATAATTCTGATTAAGTTAGCTTTTTGCTATTTTTTTTTAAATTGTTCAAATGTGGGCAAAGACAAGGATTAGCACTTGTTAATGTTACAATTCTATATTAACAAAGTGTTTGTTGTGTTTGCTATGATTAGGTTGACTCCTTTTTAGCTGTTAATAAACAGTTTATTGGCCTTTTTTGATGATTGTATCTGATTTAACCAGATGTACGCATCATACTGTATTGCTGCTGTTTGAGGATGTTTTTATTTAGTGTCTAAAAGCATGAAATGGATAAAAATGCATCACTATAACTAGAAGGGGTTACAGCTACAACTGTGAGCAAATCCCATTATCTTTCTGACTAAAGTGGTGTTCTCTCAGGTATGACATATGATTCAGATCTGCTCTGAATTCAAAGGGAAATGTAATACAGTGGAAGTACATTCATTCATCTATTTCTTTTGAAAACTGGGCTGGTGGAAGAGAATGAAGATCATATTTTCTGGCATTTATTGCAAAAAGGACAAAGAGTAGAAAAAAAGAATAAATCTGTGTTTTCGGCTTTAATTTGATCACCTTGTACATTCAGAACACCATAAAACTCTGCTTTTAGAAATGAACCTTCCCAAGGTGAAATCTAAGGCTTTAATAACCAGTTGGATTAATCGGGATTAATCAATTATTGAAATAATCGTCAACTAATATACTGACTGAATAATGGTTAGCTGGAGTGTAGAGACTAAAACATGCTTTAGCTGACAGTTATACCAAAATCAAACAAAAAAATATATAAACATTTTGCATTTAAGATAAAAAAAAACAAAACGTTCTCATCTGTCTATATGCTCTATTCAGAGCTCCTCAACGAGAAAAGATTTAGTTTCACCTGGTTTAATTTCACAAAAAATCTTCTTTAAGGAACCTTTTTTTCTTTCCGATTATTAATGGATTAACCAAAAGAAATAATCAACAGATTCATAGATTTGCAAAATTGTTGTTCGTTGCAGCCCTTGTTTGATTTGTGATCAAGGAGTTCAGTCAAGGCTTAAAACTTTATTGGAAGCATACAGTGCAAAACAATTGATTAGCAAAATTCACACGATCTAAGCAAAAACCTTTTTAAATGTGCAAACTTAATTAGAAAAATTCATTATCCAAAATACTTACTTTAAAAAGTACAGTAAAAGGTATAATTGAACGAAATTCTATTTGTTTAATGCAAGACCTTCAGCATATTACAGCTGCTGCTTCACTGAAACCCAATCTAGAATCACTTAGTTTCTCCACGTAGTTGTAATTGTGGAAAATGTTGAACTGTATTTATTTCTTTTAGCAATACACTATAAAAGCAGCTGATTTAACTTACCCAGTGAGCTTAAGTTAAATGTCCCATTTGACTGGAGAAGAAAATGTATTGAATGGATATTCAAAACAAATGTAGCTATGATAATAGATAATCATTGTTTGGATTTTATTTTTCTGAACTATGATGCAACAGATGGCTCATTATTTTTAATGCGTCCATTGGGATTTGTTTAAACTTGTGTTTGAACGTAAACCACTTCCTGCCAAGATTTCTGTTTATAGGTAAACAGGTGCATCTCATAAAAAAGGGAAATAATTTGTGTGCTATTCTTATATTGAATTAAAAAAGCCTATAACATACATTAGTTTTGATATTCATTTATATTTAATCTGTGGAAATGTTCCCTTGATTGGGTTTCAATTCGAATGCTGGACCCCCTCAGTATTGCCACTATTGTCAGCCCATTAAAGCTTTAGAAAACTGCATTTCTTTTGGGATTCAAAAAGAATTAGGGGAAGTCAGAAATCAGCTGATGAATAAATTTTGTGGAATACTGTCAAAAAAAACAAAAAAAAAACAAACAAACTCAGAAGATAATGAATGTGTGTGTGAATAGTTTTGTTCTGTGTGCCTCGGTGTTGCCCTGCGATGGACTGGCGTCCTGTCCAGGGTGTACCCCTCGCCTGTAGACAGCTGGAGATAGGCACCAGCACCCTTCGCGACCCTGCTTGGGATAAGAGCGACAGAAAATGGATGGATGAATGGTAATGAATGTTATCCAGTAAAAACCTGCTGCGTCTCTAGTTCCAATCTCTCCTGAATCTGAATCCCACGCAGTCAGGATAAAGATGCACTGAGTAGACATGGCACAGCCAAAAGGTTTATATAATATATTGCTACAACTCTCTGAGGGATTCATATTCTCTCCTACTCATAGCTAACGCTTTTCTTTTTTTTTGTCCTTGAGTTGCCTTGGTGACGAGTCAGCGTGGTTCGAGATGGAAGATGGACAAAATGTGTTTGTGTGTGTGGGTTACTGCATTGGATGATGAGAGGCGTGTTAGTGCAGTATGGCTGAATGTTTCTACTAATACCTCGATGTTGGAGGTGTGAAATGCATGGTCAGACTGCTGGTTAGGATCTATCTACTGGAGCAAATGGCTGCATGCAAACACAATTCAAAGTTGCTGGAGATTGAAATCTGAATCTTATCTTCAGGACTAAATTGGAGGCTTTTCCCCATTATTTATCATTTAGTTCCACATCTAACTCCGTTTAAAATTGCCACTCAAAAGCCTGGGGCTTTTAAAAGCCCAGGTAGCGTTTCCCTACTCATTTATCTGGGTAAATTCCCTTTCCCAAGGCTTTACTTTCCTGGGGCTTTGGAGCCTCTAAAGACTCAGTACTTTGTGGGCTTTTGAGGGTGGTATGTGTACATCTGCAGTGGGAGCAGCCTACTGAGCAGGGATCTCCAGTTAATCCCAGCCCAAAGGCAGGCAGTCAGTAATTACTCGTTAATTAAAAAGTCATTTAAAGATGCTTTTATATTGAAAAATACACCTTTAAAACTTCATCTGTGTAGGCTGTTACATTAGAGGTTTGGAGACCCTCTGTGAGACCAGACTGGCTAAGCTAACTGGGTGCTAACAATCCTTAGACCTGCAGAGAGATCATGACTTGGATGCTGTCTGTTGGCTTATGGTGAACCTTCCATCGTCAGGGTTGGGGTTTTGAAGAATATTCGTAAAAACTTGTTAAAGTTTGTTAGACTTCTAAAAGTTTTTGTTCCCTTGCACTCAAATAATTATTTCCGTATTCTTGATACATCCATGGGCTTGTGACTTTTCTTTATTATTCATATACCGGTAATACTTTTTCTGGCTTGAGTTTAAAGAGTCACAGAATAATTTTTTTTTTTTTAAGTTTTAATTGCACTAGTGGCTTGTTTTTTTTTTCCGACAGTGGGCCGATAGGAAAGTGGGTATGAGAAAAGAGGAGAGACATGCGGTAAAGGACCACAGGTCAGATCCGAACCTGGGTCGGCCATGTCGAGTCCTGAAGGGTTGGTTATCCTCCCACAGCAGTGTGTCGCAGTGAGCTTGTCGCAGATATTTTTGATTTATGCCCAATTTTATTATTTTTATTATATTTTAGCGTGGTCTGCGCTATGTTATTCCACATCACAACTTAAGAGAGACAATCAGGAACTAGATACGGCCGAGACGGTGAGGGAGTGGGGGCAAGTTTGTGCGACAACAGAGGGACATGAGGGCGAAAAAGAGCGGGGATCCAGGTGGAAAAAGTTTCCCAGCGTTCTCGCCCTTCCAGCTGGTCCATCTTCACGAGTCATTTTCCAACAAACAAAACAAGCCGGTAAGGTACCAAACAGGAAATACGGTTTGTGTTGAGCGGATGTAGGTTTGATCATCAATCAGAGGCCTCCTGTCTGCAGCGCTGTCTGCGGTCACCTACAATTTTATTCTTCTAATTATAGTTTTTTCTTTAGTGTTGCTAACAAGCCTAACTGCTAGCCATCACACTAAATCAGACACCCAAAAACTAACTTACTATTTGGGGGTAATTAATAGATTTTTATTGCAAATCAGTGGTAGCTCTTAGCATCATCATCCGTAGGAACAGATTTAGTTAAATATTTTGAGACCTGACACTTTTAAGTGTAATATCAGTTGTCGGAGATTAAAAGGGAAGCCTACAATAGCTTTATAAGTAAGGATATGCCAGTGGTTTCATCTTAGCATCGTCAATGTGGACCAGTATTACGTCAATGATGAGTCAAACTATTGAGGCTTGTGATGAATCATAAGGCTCCTTCATAGACTGAATTGAGAAAATGTAAGCTCTTTCAAGAAGCATTCATACATCTTTTTAAAGATATGAAAGTATTATATAGTGTTATATAGTGTTAACAGTACAGGGTGTATCTGAGAAGACAAACAAGACTTGATTGTTTAAAAAGAGAAATCATAGTTTGTTTTATTCTTGTTTTTGTTTTAAATGAGAGTAAAATAAGAATGTCCTCTTAATAAGGGCTCCAGAAATATTATATGTATACAAGGTTGGTCATGTGGTATTTTTCCAGTTATTTGAAAAGAATTATAATGCAGAAATAAATGTTATTAGCTACTGGTTATCAGACCAAAAGGCAATATAAATATCAGTTCAGTTTCTCCTTTTTCTATATGATAAACAGCTGTCTGTCTATAGAAGGAACGTGCAATTGATAGATAGATATGGGTGGATAGATGGGAATGAAAACAGGGGTACAGCTAAACCAAATAAATGTCACTGTGTCAAACAGTTTTACCTATCTCTTTCCACTAGAGGGGCAGCCATAGTTTATCAAAAGAGGAGCTGTTTCAGCCAGATCTCCCCTCATTGGAATGCAAGGAGCTCCTCTCTATCTCTGGGTTGGCAGGAATGGGAAGCAGAAAGGGCTAAACCATAAAAACTGAAGTGTGCCTTACTCAACAGCAGCACAAATGTGCTGGATTATTGTCGTAGGGAAGAATTAGAAGATTTAAGTCAACCTCTGTCAGGTGGAACATTTGTTTTTGTTTTGTTTGTTTTTTTCTTTATTTTTTTTTACATCCCTATTTTAGAGGATTTCAGCCAGAATTGTAAAAAAAAATAAATAAATAACCTTACCATCAATTATCTGTTAATGGTTTATTAGATTAAAATGTGGCTATCCAATTAATTCATAACTTTGAACCAAAGTAATGTTACAGCAAAAACGTGAATCCGAAAAGGATGCAGGATGCACTTTATTCAGTTCTGTGTGTAAAAATATACTTTTTATAAGCTCCTTCAGTGATCACCTTATGATTCACATTTGGGCTTTTTCCTGTTTCGATGAACTTGACTTGACAAGGTGACCTTAACGGATTTGTATCTTAGAAGGATTCCCCTCGGTTGACAGCATCAGCCACAGTCAACTGTGGAATGTGTGACTATTAATGCAAGTGTTAAAGAGGCCTTGCTTTGCACTGTGATGGCTTTCTAAACTAAGGATTTAGTTTCAGTATTAGTTGTATTTTCCTTTGGTCTTTAGATCAGATACACAGTATTTGAAGTCACACAGAATTATAAATTTTTTTGTTTTGTTTTAAAAGAGGATTTGCACAAATTACCACCATGTTAATTCAATGAGAGCTTTGTTAACTGCACCTGATTTTTCCCTTATTTATGAGACTTTGACATAATGCCCCTTTGTTCAACAAAGGCGTGGAACTCCCAGAGGTTTGTAATAGAGAGGAGTTATCTATTTTACTTTTCTCTCTTCCTCTTTCAGACTCTCCCCACTTTTTTAACATCTAGGTGAATCCCAACTTTTTAAGACATGGATTTGTCGCAGAAAATGTCTTTGCTTAAACTCCTAGAGTTGAGCAGCTGCAAGATTTAGGAGTGTGTGAAAGAATGGTGGTTTTCCTGTCAGTTAACTGATTCACACACCCCCACCTCCCACTTAATAAACAAGAAGCCACATTTACACAAAAGCATTTAAGGTAAAGTCAGATTCTGTAGTGAGAGACAACCCTGGCTCATTTAGGGTTGGCTGATTCCTCTGGCTGCCATGGAGACCCCAGTGTGGTGCATTTGTGGTAAGCGTAGATGTGCATGAGGGCGTATGCTGCATGAGAGTTCACTGAGCCCTTCATTTTTCTTCCTTAAATACACTATTCCCTGTTATTCATTGGTCCATATGAACTAAAAATCGCCTTTGTTTCAATATTAATGGTTAATGGAAGCTGAAAATGAAGAAAAATGGTGACGACTGTCTGCTGGCTGCTGATGAAACTCAGTTAGTAGCAGAGCTGTGAGTGAAAGTAGTTACTTGAGAAAAAACTAAGAAGACGTATTGTCAAGCTGTGAAGTATGAAGGATGAAAAGTGTCACAATACAACAGAAATAAAATAACCTCCGAAATAATTATTTAAATGTGTTATTTATTCATTAAAAATGGAAAAAAATACAGAATTTTTTCAAAATTAATATGGAATTGATTACATGGGCCTCAAAAGTATTTAATTTATTAAAAAAAATCTTTTTTAGGTTCCAGTGCTTAAACTGTCACACATTAAAGTCGAGGAGGCGGGACTAGGACCGCGCCAAAGAAAGAATCACTGTTAGCCCCGCCCACTGACTGACATCTCATGTTGTCTTGTAACTTTTAGAGGCCGACCTACCTATAGAGAGCGCAGAGATGCTAACTCAATATGCTGCAAATAAGTAGCAAAAACAGGAATAAGTTGTCTTATCTTAGGCAGAAGGAGCTAATCGGATGTTGAGATTTCTATGGAAGAGAAAAATGAGAAGACAACCAGAAATGTCTCCATATCTACCATTTCTATGTTCAGCATTACTGTGTTACTTAATAAGCTCTCTTCATGTGATACTATGCCACTTTATTGTGGTGGTATGCTTTAGCCACATGGGTAAAAACTACTGCAATAATGAGGTCATGCCACTTTTTTCAACGCAAAAATAAATCCTACCCCCCTGAATTCTAAAAGTAATAACCTTTTATGCACTTTTATGCCTGTCTCGCTGCAAAACCGTTTCTGTCAACTTGTGAATCTCAGTTAGTGGCATTTAACAACTTAACTCAAAGTAAAAAACAACTTAGCTATTGTAATCAGATGAGCAACTTTAAAGCATAGGAAGATTCATATAGAAGTTGACAGACCTTGTTTTAGTTGGAGGGCCATATTAGTTGTTGTTTTAGTAGTCAGAGGAAACCTCTTCGCTGGAGTTTAAGAAAACATCAGGTTGGTTTTTACAGAGTGTAGTGAAGTTGAACCTTAAAGTTGGTAGATCAATGACTGATTAGAGCATATTTTGTCCCATCAATCTCTGCTTTACTCCGCCATCATTCAATAAACGGGGTGTTGTATTTTATTCTGTGGGAAAGAACAGATTAACACATTTACATCATGTACCTGACTTAGTGCTTCTCAGTTTTCTTTTGCAGTCTCTGTAAATGCGATACCATCTGTGGTTTCAGTTTTGCATAAAATTATAAACACTGATGCTAAGAAATATTCAACTAATTTGTTTCTCCTTTTCACTCTATAGAGATGACACTCTTATATTTATGTATAATAACAGCAAAATCTTGATCCTGAATCATCATCATTTCTGTCTTTTTTGTCTAATTTAGTTCTCTAGTGTCAACCGACCTGCACTCTGCACAATTATCACTTTAAATAACTCTGCTTTTTCATTAACAATGACCATAAATTTGCTTTCAAAACACTCTGACTTTATGAAGTTATAACAGTTTAAACTTCATCAAGATGGTCATAGCACCCTGTTATTGATCGACTGTTGGCATAAACCCATATTTGGTTTCTCATCTGTGTCAGCTCTGGGGATTTTCCGCAGTGGGTCTCCTAGTCCTTTGTGATATTATTATTGGACACTATTTGCAAGCCTGCTGACCTAAATGTTATTTTAATTTAGGGACTGTATAACCCAGGGGTCTGTAACCTGCGGCTCCAGAGCCACATGTGGCTCATTGGATCCTCTCCAGCGGCTCTTAAAATGTATATAAAGAGCTAAATAATTTACTATAAGTACCTATAAAAATATCAGTATTAAAAGCTTTAGTGTTTTTTTTATAAGATGGAAAAGAATTACATCACAAGAACCAGAAATATGTTTTAAGAGCCATTTTTCTTTGAATTGGCTTGGAAATTATGTGTTTTAATATTATTTTAAAAGCAAAAAATACATACATTTCCTTTACCGGCTAATAAAAAAAAAAAAGTTTTTTTTGGAAAAAGTTATATTTTGTGGCTCTAAACAACTTTTACTTGGTCGTACTCGATTCAAAATGGCTGTTTGGATATGAAAGATTGCAGACCCCTGGTGTAACCGATTAAGCTCCCTTTGTGGATGTTAGCTCTGAGTCTAAATCCTTATGCAGTTAATCATCAGCATATAACTCCCCTTGATGCAGTGATGCAGGCAAACCTCTCATGGCTCACTGCCCTGTTGACCATCAAAAGAGGAAATCTTCTCGCTTTGTGTTGAGCAACGTTGTGGGCTTGTGTAATTTTTTTTTCTTTCAAATTTTACTTTTAATAAAGTCTTCCTTTGCAAAGGCAAATGTAGAGGTCAACACAGTGACATACTAGAGAAGTGTGAAAAAGGAAACGCAGCGAGATGATGAACTATGATTTCCTAGAACAGGATTTCACAGTTAAAAAAAAGAAAAATTAAATTAAAGAAAAAAAAAACTAGAAACAGAATGGCGTTGGCAACAGCATGGATACAAACAGTTTTCCCCCCCCCCCCCCCCCATCTGATTTCTGATTGGAGGATGTGCCCAATCACCTCCAATTATTAACAGCAGAATATGGACGCTCTAGTCTGAACCGGTTCTCCTATTTGATGCTTTTGTGTATTCTTATGGCTGCTTGGTTTTCCTGAAAACCATCCAGTTTGCATGTTTACCTGCAGCCATGCAGAATACATCTAAGTACCTGTAGATGGAGGAGTTTAGTTAAAATCAAATGAATAAAGAGAGAAAAACATTTAAAAACTTACAAATAGTGTGACCCAAATTAAAGTGTTGTGATCACTGGAAGCATGTGCAGATTGAAGCTTGTATTTGACGCAAAGGTTTAGAAAAACAAACCGTTTGTTGCTGCAAATTCAATATATTTACCTTAAGTCTGTCTATTAGCATAAAAAAAAAAACTTTAAGAATGAATTATTTAGAAAATACAAATCCAGATAACCATCATATCTGATTCCCTTTATTGAGAGCAGATAATGATTGGCTTTTACTACACTGGAAATCAAAAGATGCGTGGGAGTTGTGAACAGACTGGCGGTCAGGCTTTCGTTCTCCCTGCTGGAGTGTGAATCCTTATGTCGACTGTGTTACCAAATGAAATAACTGGCACATTCATGCATAAGAGGATCAGAATATCCTGGACCAACACCTACAGAAGCTTGGCTGAGATCCTGGGCCTCAGTGGAGGAAGCTTTCTGATAAGCTCACTAAACCTAGACAGTCCTCACCCATCTGATGAGACATAATGGTCCCCCAGACTTGGTCAGTTTGGCCGTCTCTAGTGAGCCGTTTCTGCTGTCAACATTTCACCAGGGAATTACTGACACCTTTACTGTTGAAACGCCTGCTCTGAGAACACGGAGGCATCCTCTGTTTTCTGGGGTTCAGATCCGTTCCTGTTCTTATCACTTTCACCGCCTCCTTTTTGTCAGGACGAAACTGGATTAGATGGAGAAACAAGCAGCCAACTGGAAAATTCAATTTCAAGTAACAAACACTTCCTCTGATCCAATTGGATTATGCTTTTTTTGTAAAATGTTGTACTTAAACAGCCAGGGGGTGAAAAAGTCACCTATTTTTTCTCCTGAAGTGCGTGGAGGAGAAACGGAAGCAGTTGATTGCATTTCGGGATCACTGAGTCACTTTTACAGGGTGTCTTGTGTCACTCTCCACAATAACAGATTGAAACAAAAGCAGCGCACTGGACAAAGGTCAAGTCTCTTTTTCCTGAGAGTCTTCTTCCTGACGCTCCTCTTTTTTGTCACTCGATAAGATGTTTTCCCATTGATCTCTCAGCCATTTTTCACAGTTATTTATTGTTGTTTTTTTTTAACCCTCTCAGTTGTAAGAGAATGTAGAAAAATAGCTTAGCTAACTTGGAAGCATTACAAATCTAAAGAAGCTATGAAAGAATGATTGATTCAGATGTTTGGATGGCGATGCATTGACAGTTTTTAGAACTAAAATAAAATCCCTTAAAAATCAGTCATTTCTAATACTAAGATAACACTAGAAAAAAGGTTTGAATAACATCAAACTGAGCAATAAATGGTCTATTTCCCCCTTTATTTGTCCAATCATAGTCCCTCTAGTGATTTATAAGGCCTACGTCTTGAACCCTTGTTGACATGACAGTTAAATCTAGGTCTGTTTCACGGAACTGTCTGGTTTAGCAATAGCGACTAAATCGAAAGGAAACTTAGACGGCGTGGTAATTGGGAGATCCTCTGCTGGTGCCTTTCACTCTCCTTTTCCACTGAAGCCCTCTCGGGTATCCGAGCGTGTATGTGTGTGCATTGGTGTGCAGTTTCCTTCCCCTGGTGAAACTGGACTCCGGAAGTGTTCTGTGTGAACAACCAGTACCCTGGCAGCATCAATCTCACACAGATAAGAGAGCAACAAACCTCATCACACAACCACAGCATTATAAGTTGCATGAGAAGTTGGCTGATGGGACTGAAGCTCACATTGACTGGAGGAGACTTTCCATATTTTACAGGAGAATAGAGCTCCCTCTTGTGGGCAAATATGATTCATTCTTTTTCTACATAAACTAATTAAAATGAGTAGACAAAGTTAAAAAAATGAACAGAATTGGGAAAATATTGTTTGGGGCTTTAAATGGGTTTTATTCATTAATCTAAAAATAATATAATTATGGCTTAAACTGCTATGCCGTCAAACACAAGTGCTTCAAAACAGTAGCAGTACAGAAAGTATGTTTGTTTTTTTTTGACTTGCAATCATACTGACAGATGTCATAAAGCTTTTTTACAACAGCACTTGGACCTTACCAGGCTGTTATGATGTAATATTAACAAAAATCAGCAGCATTCTCATCCACTGGCAAAGCAAGTTTAGGGTGCAATTTAAATATGTTGTTTTTAACTTAAAGGCTTAGGGAAGTCATTTTTAAATGTCAAATAATTTTGGCTTAAACATGTAAATAAAAACAAATGTTGTCATATTGTCCCAAAAGTTAGAAAATGTATATATAAAAAAAAAATATAAAAAAATGCTGTCTTAAAATCTGTGTGGTTTTTTTTTTCGTTATCTTATACAGGCCAGTTAGTTATACGTCAGCTTGTACACCTAAATTCGACCAATCATTTATCAACGGTCATCTGTCAAATTTTTTCAGTCACAGCATCTTGATTCATATGTCGCAGCTAATATATGCAACAGTTAAAATAAAAATAATTTCCTTTACCATTGAGTTCCCAGTGTTCTCAGGGATGGACGTCTGTGTCTTCAGCAGGCGTAGAGCTAACAGAACTGGCAGCGTTGCGAGGCAAGGGCTCAAACATGTACGGCTGTAAGCCTTCTACACCAAACCAAGCTTCTGCCGCCCTGGCGTCCTTCACAACAACTTCGTCCCTGCTGTCCTCATCTAAATAAAAAAAATGTATGACGGAGGAGACTCATCCACGACCTCCGACACAAAACTCTCCTCCTCTTGCATGTTTCCGCTGTCCATAGCGTTCCTTGATAGTGTCGCTACTTGGTCCCAATTTACTTTCCCATTGGGAACCTACTAGCACTAAGTTGCTAACTGGTTAGCAAGAGGCTTTCGAGACACCGGCCAGAACCAAAAAGCTTGCAAACCTTCCACCACAACAATCCCGCCCCTTTGATAATCGACCAATCACATTCACTTTGTTCACTTGTGTAAAGTCGGGCACCACTCGGGAGAATTTGGAACTGCAACTGTTAGAACAGCCTCTTCTCTACGACTTTAAAAGAAGAAATTATAAAGTAAAAAAGGAAAGCCTTCAAAATTTCAACTCAGTAATCCAATATGGCTGCCATGGTTTATGTTAAACCAGTCGAAGCCTTTAGTAAGACGCTGCACACATCGGTGGCATCTGGTTTCTCAGTAAATCCTTTTCACAGACAGTGCCAGTGCTATACTGTGTGAAACTGAAGCTGCAGTGTTTAAAGGAACACAAAGCATGGAAATGCATCATCAGACTCCACTCAGTTTTTAACTTCAACAACAAAGATTGTTGCTTTAAGCAACATATAGTAGCACTTAATTATGTGGTAACTAGCTGTTATTTAGTGACCTTTGGTCATTGTTTGGACCGCTCTAGAGCCCAACTTTATATTTAATGTCCTTGCAAACAAAAACGTTCTCATTTCTGTAGAAATAGTTCCGTGCTGGTATTGATTTGTCTTTTATTACCATGGCTTAAAAAAAAATCCATGATCATAACTTTTCAGACTTATATCAAAAACTTATATGAACTTGTTCTGTTCCTTGGATCATATTTATTCTGTGCCATATTAGTAGCTTGAGATACTTTTCCATTTTCAACAGCATTTTTTTCTGTTTTTTTATTAAAAACAATTTTAATAGTTTGCACTGCATGTTATATGTCTGCAGACATATAAAACTCTGCTTTTAACATCAACATTGCTCCAACAGAAACCAAACACTAGAGGGCAGTAGTCCTTTGGTTAAAAAGTGAGTCCTATGGTTTCCATCCTAAAAACTTAATGGCATGTCAGTTCACTGAAATAACAGTGCAAACAAACATTTTTAAGGTTTCTTCTGTTCCGTCTGCCATTTGTCTGCACTGTGAAATGCATAGAGACCAAAAATCAAGATAAGGAATCTACATAAACACCATACCGCACTGTGCTGGTGTACAGCAGGGTAAGTGTGTCTGTGGTTACCTGGTGTCTGTCCAATCATAGCGTGATCCAGATGATTTCCACATTAACCTCAATAGATCAAAGTGAATTCAGCTGGCAGGCGATGAATCCTCTCTCTCTTTTACACACATTATTTCAGACCCTTTGTTCCATCCTTCTCCTTTACACTAACAGACTGAGGATTGCACTGAGGGACACTTTAACTTGTCAAACATCAAATACTAGATAATACACAGATACATAATGGTGGGAGATTTAGTTGGGCTAAAAAAGGGTGATGATGGCTTCAAATTGAGATCCATTATAAAATGCTGTTTTACTTTAGCTGTACATGCATTTTGAGATGATTTGTCAAAGACTGGGTGAATAAAATGAGTCAAGTGTATATAACTGTTATGATAAATGATGCTCACAGTATATCAGATGTTTATATTCTCCCCTAAAGCCCATAAAGTGAAGAAGTGACTGTAAAATATAATGTATTGCCACTTTCTTTACTTAAAGCTGAGCTAATCAGCAGGACATCAGAATCGATAGAACAAAGCCCCAGATGATGTCAGGCGTTCCCATTTAACATGCAGACCTTTATGAATGGTGCACTCCAGGCTTTTTAATAATGCATGCTCATTGCTTGTCTGTGCCCCCACCTCCCCCCCAAAAAAACATAACAAAGAGACGTGGGAAAACATATCAGGATCCAACTGTGTGTCTGCACCTCTTTGGAAAAACGGTATAACAGCTGTTATGAATTATAGCATACTGGTAAAATGTGTGTGTTCTAACCGGATTATCTCTGTTTTTAAAACACTTCCTTCACGTCGGGTTTAGGTGCATAAAGCTGTGGATTCTGTTTCACACCAGTGCTTCTCGAGGCTTATTAGAGGCCACTAACATGGAAAACCAGCTGTTTGCTCTTTGTGTACTCCGATCCACTTACGCTAATGTTCACACACAAGCTCTTAGAAACTGATTGCAAAGTGTGTTTTGGTGGAGGTTAAACAGGATCAAGTATTTAATGTTTTTTTTTTTTATTGCTGGTTTGTTTTGTACTCATCACCAGTAAATATTTCAGCTTGAAGCTGAGAGGAGATAGTGGGGGGGTGCAGGGTTTTCCAACACACACCCATACACTACCATCCCTCCTGAGAGATGAGCAGCCCCCTCCAATCCTCCCATCACCCAATCTTCCCCTCAGGCCTTTAGCTGGGGTTGGCATGTCGAGGGGGGCTAAAAGCAGTGGATGGGGCTGGGGTATCTGGGTAGATCAGGGTGGTAGGAGCGGTGGGGGGCAGTTTGGTTGGCTGCCTAATTACACACATACCAACCCACAGTGTCAGTGGGCTGGTAGCGATCAGGCGGACTTCCTCCAGGGCTCGTGGCAGGAAATCTTTATTGATCTCCAGAAATAACATGATGGGACCCAGAGACATTTTGGTTTAAATCAAATGTCATTCATTTTTTTCTTTCTGCAGTGTTATTGTAATACTCTAATAGCACAGCCATTGATATTCATTGAAAGCTTTCCATGTACTGAACCCCATTTCTCCGTCGGTCACCGATCTGACATCCCTTTCATAGATGGGAAGAGATTAACGCCTCATTTTAATGAGATCAGTTGAGCCTCTACAAACCCTGGACGTTTGATCAAAGTGCGATTATATGTCAGATTCGATCACATTGACTGTGTGGAGGGGAAACGTGGTGCATCGTGTTTAATCCAAGAGAAAGCCTCCTCCGTCCTTCAAAACAAATCCAATCCACTGTAAAGACATCCACAAAATGCAACAGCCTTTCTCTACATGAAAACCAAGAACTGCTTGAAGTCAAGATCCTATCAATCCACTTATCTTATCCCCCCCAGCTGTTCTACCCTAAAGCCAGTACACACACACACTGTGACAGACCATCACTGAAGGCTGACCTTTCTGCAGAATAAACTACCATGTTGCTGTGATAAAAGAAAGGCTGCTTCCCCCGTCATTGGCAACCAGACGGACACTTCAGCAGCTCTCCACAGTACCTGAGCCTATTGTGTTGGCTGTGTGGGAGTTCAGGGTGGAGCAAACTGTTGTAGGGGCACTTCATAATGGCCCTCTTTTATTACACAGCGTGACTGCTTATTCACTTTTGATCGATGTGGGTTTAGGAATCTCCAGGAAGGCTAACCTGCTGCCTGGTTTGTTTGTGTTTCTGGTCTTTGTTTGGCTGTTGCCCTTGAATGATGATGCATTCAGAAGGATGAAACCGGCAGCCTTGTCTTAAAAAAAACAAAAAAAATCTTGAATCAGGTGTGTATGTGAGAAATATCCTCTTGTCCCAGAATTAGAACAAAGGAGGCATATGTCTGGATCATCAATCTATTTTTGATGAAGAGCCACTCGCCAATGTTTTTCTGTGTCTGCTCCCTCTGTAGGAGCCTTTTTATGTCTATGCATCCTAACAGCAGGCCTATATTCATTAATAATCCTCTGCTAAATGCCAGAATCAAAAGATAAAGATTTAACTCTTTAATCATCCTTATGTTGACCCGGTGCATGTTTTCATCAGCTGGCTCATTATCCGGCCTGTAGTGAGACAAAGGAGTGTCTCCAAAGATCGAGGAAAGAGGAAGGGAGGGGGGTGAGTGGTTTTAGGGGTTCCTCCTGTCATCCTTTGTGTCCTAATTGAAGTTTTTCTGCCTCCAACCCTCCAGACTAACCCCCCTACGATGCTGGGAGATGGAGAAGTGAATGTGGGGGGAGTTGGCCCATCAGAGGTTTGAGGGGAGAGGTTCATGTCAGCCTTTGTTGCCACTGCTGTGATGTCTGTCCCTGATTGCCCTTCGCTGTAGCTCAGGGGTTCATAAAACAACAGAATATAAAAGGCCTGATGGGAGGTAACATAATGCCACAAACCTCCAATTTCTTATTGATTATATGGCTGCTACTTAGGATTAAAGTGAGGTAGGGAAACACAGGTGTCTTTACATGTTGAATCAACTTTCAAGGACTGGAGTACAAGGTGTTGCCATGGAAACATAAGATGAGTCTTCCTCAAAGCATAACATATGTCCCATACAGCAGATATCTATTTTTAACATTACTCTTTGATTTACATGTAAATGTGGATATGGCAGCCAACTGTGACAATGCACTAATATATAAAGCTGTTCACCCCCAAGCTTACTGTGGAGCTGAGTATGAGAACAAAGAGATGAACTTTGTGGATCAAGCAGTCCTGGATTAGAGTACATTATTTCTGTATGACATCACTGACCACCTGAATGTCCCTAGATGAAGCTTCAGTATTTTGCTCACCTCTAGATACAAAATTATTTGCTGAGCCGATAAGAAATAGCGGTGATATTGCTGCAGTCAGTTTTAGATATCCAGAGCCTTCACCATGCTGTGGTCAATTACTCTTCATGGGTGTAGACAGAACATCTGCATACCTTAGCAAGAGATTATTAAATGTTATTGCTTGGAAACTGACTACGTTTTGTGTCAGGGTTATAGTGGTGACACAACAATGCTGCATTTTAAGGTGTTAAAGCTACTGAATATTTCTATGCGTCTGAAAACTCTGGAGCAAACTGGATTCCCTTGAGCTCAACATACAGCTTTGTTATACAATGTTATATTCAGGGCACAGCATTAATATAAGGAGTGTTTACTGGTGGTTTCATGTTTACTTGAATCTCATGTGGATTATTTTCTTTTTATTAGCATGAATCTGGTCAA
>NW_015150803.1:263844-275410 GCF_000732505.1 Cyprinodon variegatus
TATTTTTTCATTAATTTCATAAATTTTTATTTTTTCATTAATTTTTATAATTTTTAATTTTTTTTTATTTTTTGGTGTAACAATAAACATATACCGAACCGAAAACCGTGACCACGAAACCATGAACCGAACCGTGGATTTTGTGAACCGTTCCACCCCTAATATATATATACCTTTGACTGAAATGTCTAGCACGGTCATTTTAAAATTTGTAAAAAAAAAAAATCTTATCCTTATTACTGAGCCTCTTTCCTGTTTAGCTCTAATTCTAGATCTATATAATCTTTTATCTCTAAATTACTGTTTATTTGGTATGGATGTAGAGGGGGTATGCATGGTTCTGACTAGGGTTTTAAACAAACAATAGACTAAGGATTAAATGCTGATTTTTGGTTTATTAGATTAAAATGTGTTCAATTATTTTTTTTTTTTATAGAGTTTGCCTAAAATATTTTTTTCAGCATTTTATTGTTCATTCTTAAGTAGACCCTCGCTGGTAATTTGCCAGTGATAGCTTAATTTAATTTGCTTATAAGCTTCTTAAGTTCTCACCTAAACTTATTAAACTTATAAATAAGTTTAATAATGTGTAAGAAAACATTTTATGCATATAGATGATGTAATGTATATATTTTTTTATTCGTCAGGTTGTTAAAAAAATGTTTAGCCTTTCATTACCTGTGAAGATCCTCTTGATATAAAAGAACATGGCTCCTTATCAGTGAATTGATAGTTGATTCTTCTTCTTCAGTTTTGACTAGTGTATGCATTTCCGTCATCATTATTGACGTCAGTAATGTTATTATGTATACATGAATGAAAGGAGTTGGGATAAATTAAGATCACACGATCATGGTTATAGAGCACTAATACTAAATGATAAACAATCAAATAAAAAACATTTTGTCCTTTTTTTTAATACATATTCACTGCTCTTAAATAAGATCTTGAATGACTTTTAATGGAAGCAGGATTATTTTCCAGTTATTTAAGAAAGGGAAAAAAATGTAATCATAATCATAATGCTCAAACGTAAGGTTGGCCAATGATCTCTAATCTATGCACCTCTGCTCTGTTAGTATTTTGGTATGCTCTCTCTTGTCTTAGAATTTATTACAAAAGATCAGACCTTTTTTTTGTTGTTCTTTAATTTGGAAACAAAATATTTAGGACATCACAGCCGTCCTGATTTCGTGCATAAATAAGAAGGAAAATCGAATAGCTTTGATAGTTTTAAAAATTAGAGTAGCATCCAAGAGTTTGTCTAGTTATTTTGGACCAGCTGTTCAGATTCAGCAGCTGTTACTCGTGGAAAACAGAGATTCTGTTGGCTATTGCATGTAGTGACACAAACCTTTTGCTTTACAGCTGCTTCTTAATTCGTTCCTGTGCTTAAGAGAGGTAGAGAGCGTAGCTGATGAGGCATTTGCTAGAGAGAGAGAGAGAGATGGAGAGAGAGAGGAGGGGTGGGTGAGAGAGGGAGTGTTTCTCCCTTTCCCTAGCAACGGTTGGCGGTGTTAGTCTCCAACCTCTTGTTTTCTTTCGCGCTCACACGGACACATCTCCTACACTCCATCAGCTCGCTCGCCTTCAGCCTGTTGGACCCCTGAGGTGTCTCTTCACGTTAATTGTCTCCAAATGTTACTTTTGGCTTTTCTCTATACAACAAAGGCTTTTTATCAAGGATAAGAGAAAAAAAAGCAATCATTCGCAGAAAACACAGATTAAAGAGCGGCGGACATAAGAGGGAAGCAGAGTGAGTGACAGAAGGAGGGTAAAGGAGGATGGAGCCTCTGAGCGCTCACGGTCTGCCCCGGCTCTCCTGGATCGACACTCTCTACAGTAGTATGTATCTTTCCATCCATCCATATCTCCACTTATCACTTGTACCTCAAGCCGTTTTATTTTGCTCCCCCACCTTTCCTCTTGGTGGCTTTTAAACCCATGGTAACATGCACACTGTTTAATATCTTTTCATCTTTACCTTTACTCAGGTGTAGCTGTCAGTAACTTCAGCCTCTTCTTTATCCTGTGCTTCAGATAGAGGGAACAAGCCAAACTGATTCATATAAGGGGGGGGGACCCTTTTATCTATGGTATGTGTCTAACAACCAGGAGCTAGAACTTTATGTTCCAAGCCATGCAGAAGAGCAGCTCTCTGATGTTGAATTTTAATCAATCCTTTACTCTATACCTCATGCTGTGTTGTAGGCTGAGCAGTGGGTCAATAAGTGATCAGCTGGTAGTCCTGTTTAAATCAAATATTTCAACATTCCCTTTGGAAACGCTCTTCTAATACACCCCTGACTTTTTGGTTATTTTCAGCTTTTTTATTATAAAAGCAATACAGTAACAATGATATGGATGAGTGCTTGTTTTTAGGGCGCGCTGGTGCTGTTCTCTGAATTTAACCCACATCTGATCAGCTGCAGCTGCAGTTCTGGGAGTGTTGTTGAGCTGCTTTGTGTGTTCCCTGTGATTCCGGGGCACATGGCAAAGCCTCCTGAGATTTACTCCACTGTGTCACTGCTGTTACCATGTTGTAATCTCCTGAGAGAAAGTAAACAGGAGAGGAAGAACCACATCAACTCATCTTAACTCTGGAAAAATGTGCTCCTCTCTTACCCCTCCCTTAGTCTCATAGACTGTGTGAAATCTGATAATTTTCTGCTTGGTCTTGTGACATTTTTCCTCAGATTTTCATTTTTTTCTTTCTTTTTGCATTTTGCTTCTGGGGAAATTTGAATAAAAGATTCTTTGGTAATATTTTTTTGTAAGGGAAATGATTTTAGAGATGAGAGCCAAAGCTGCCTCTCTCAGAAGCAAGGAAACTACAAATCTGATTATTGGACAGAGAGATCTGCACATTTAAAAAAACAAAATAAAATACATTTTTGTGCCTTTAAAACCATTTTTGTACATTTAAAATTAACCTACACTGTATCCCTAGATGAAATTTCATTTACAGTGTGGCTATTTCAAATATATCTGCTACCCAGGTGAATATTAAAGACTGGTTTACACATCAGGAGCACCAAAGCATGGCATGTTAACAAACAGGCATCATTTATCTGAGTTACCACACATCGGCCATAATATCGCTCCCTGGGCTTTAATCCTTCTGAAATGTCCGACAGTTATTCAAGGTTTCTTTTGATGTTGTTTTTTAAGCCTAAATTAAAGTCTCTGGTGTGTTTCCTGGGGTGTTTTTTTGTGATAATATAAGAGCGTTAATGAGCCCTTTTAAATGGTAGAAGGATACCATGTTGTTGAACAGCTCCTCAGATCAACGGATTTAAATTAGTTTTTAAAAAACAGCAATTATATAACCTACATTTGTTCAGTCTTTAGGGCTGTTTCTCTTTCCCTCTAGATTTAATTAATAAGTAGACTAAGTGGACTGTCAACATGCTGCCCTAGAAATGCAGATTCTAAAAGAAAAAGGATGTATTCACACCTGCCATGTAGGGCTGGGCGATTTTTGCCACAAATCAAAACAACTCTAAATCTGTGGATGCAATATTTTTCCTCACACAGGCCACAAACAACAAATATGCCCTATAGTTGTAGTTATACATGTTTGGATACGAGGTGTAATTGAAACATCTTGAGCTTTTCTTTTCTTTTCTCTATTGATGTGATTTTTTATTTCTTTTTCTAGAGTATGGCTTGTTTTATTAGACATTGTTCATTGTTAAACGCAAAGTGCCAGTCTATCAATAAAAGGCTTTTATTGCTACTTTAATCAGTGGTAATATTGTGATTGTTTAAGGTAATAATAATCCCTGGGACTGCACACATTTATATTTTTTTATATATATAAATTATTCCCAGTTGAGAGAAGAAGCTTCTCTCTGCCTCCAGGGTTTTATTGTTTTCATGGCCTTTGATCTTTAAATGTTAGGAGCCCATTTTGGACTCTTTTAACCAAAGTTTTGGTGCTTTGTGAATAAGTACATTCTTCTTGCTCACATTCATTGAGCCGCATGTTAGCTGTGCCTCACTCTTTCCTTCTGGGTGGCAGCAAACCCACTTAGAGTATTTTTGCCACCTAAAGGGCTTGAATGAGAATTGACGTCTTGTTAAATTCAACGTGACCAAAAAGTGCTTCAGCTTTTTAGAATACTAAATATTGTAAATGCGATTAGTTGTCCAAACCTGCTGTCAGCTTTGGTGCAGTTTATTTGGACCAAAGTCTGTTTGCTACTTTATCCAGACCTTTTGAGCTGATAGGAACACACTAGAGCATATTCAGCTCCAAACCAACCACCCAGACCAGGACCATCTACTTCCAAAGAGACTCTGGTGCTATTCACTCCTGGTCTGACTACAAAACATCTCTGATCCGATCCAACTGCTGGAAAATGTTTGGAGTATGCTTTTTATAATGCAGGTCGATGCAGTTCATGATGCTGTTGCCTCGATTTAGAGAAACAAGCACCCTTATGTTTCCAGTGGCTCCAGTTGTCCCTCATGACTGGAAATGCTCTGCCAAGCTGTATATTTTTAGATGCTCATTGCATACATTACTGCTAGTTTTATGAATCGGGTCGATGTTTCTCTGTGATGAGTTTCCATCATATTCTGTGCATCCTGGCATTCCTGTGAAGCTGAATATTTTTTAATTTTTGAAATCAGAGGCTCAGTGTACACTCTAGCAGACCTGATTATTAGCATCACAGTGGATTGGATCCAGGCTGTCCTTTTGTGAGACAAAGGCCACACACCTTTATGCTCCTGAGAGCTCATCACCTTTTCATTTCTCATTGTTTGTTTCCTAAACCCCTCCTCTCCTCAAGGGATTAACACCGCACCGCCACATTTCATATTTCCTGCATATGTATTTAGATTGGCTCCTTCAAGGCTTCCAGTTTATCAGTAACACCCCCAAACGTGTGAGCTGACTCATGCTTGAGCGGAGGTTGACCCGTCCCTCTCCTTTTAAACCAGTATGCATCTCAACTAAAGCTTCCTCTGTGTTCTAGTGAATTACTAACACAAGGGTGTAATTGCATCTCTTCTTTTCACTAACTGCCAACGTGTTAATGGCAGTGTGTGCGTTAAGCAGTGACCGCACATCCTGAACCGCAGCAGCCAAGTGGGAGTGAATGCTCCGAGGCAGAGTGAGTCTGCTTCTCCCTTAGAGACTGAAGTCTTTCTGTTTAACCCCACAGCTGCTCTAGATCAAGTGTTTTATATCTACTTTGTGTTTTTATAGTCTGCCGTTTGTTTTGCAAATTGTAATACAGTACATTTCTTACTACACCAGTTTGTAGAACCATAAAATAAATGAAATAAGTCGAGGCCTTTTATCTGTCTTCTGCATGATTTTGTCCCAGTCAGCATCTACAGTAAAGTAGTTGAGTCTCAGAGAGCAATTAGTGCATCTCAATTTCTTTTCTTTGCCAAAATCTAATTTTCTTGCTAAGATCTTTTTTTATCTGCTCTCTTGTTTCAATTTAAGAGGATGATCATCGTCTCCAGTGGTTTTCTCACGCAGACCCATAAACCCAATCAGTTCTGTTCTAATCTGCTGCAGAGTGAGGAGTTTTTTTTTTTTTTCCCTCTAGTGGGATGGTTTGGTGCCTTAAGCTGCCATCTCAGTTTTCTGTCTTGAAATCTGTCTTTATCAGATGGTATGATATCATGTAACATTCATCATCCTAGCAGCTTTATTGCTTTGTTGCTGCTCTGGTTTCTAATTATTTTCTATCTGAGCGTTGCTTCACTGGTTGATGTTTTTTTTTTTTTTACTGTGTCGCCTTTACACAAACCCTATTAATGAAGATTAATGTGTATCTTATAAACAGGATCTTTAAAGCGTAGTAAATGAACACATAACATCTAATTACCATCTAATTAATCTTTAGTTTATATAGTATTTTTTTTTAATACCTACTTTGAAAGTCAGGATGTTTCTGATGTCAAAGTTTCTGCAGGACAGTTAAACATAACTTCATCCTTACAGTTGCAGTTTCCATTAATCTCACATCTTGCTCTGGTTGATGATGATAAAAAAAAAACAGAAGTGTTTTGCCCATTTAATTAGCCTTCTACTGTATGTGCCGTGGTGTTTAATTGCTAGTGTTTTAGCTGCTCTCTGTGCAGCTCTGCCTGAAAGGAGTGCACCTCAAAGATGGACATAGACATAGCAGCAGCCATTACATTCTCTCTGCCATGGAAAAGGTGGCTGAAACAAAACCAGTTAGCTTTTTAGCAACAGTTAAACTGATCAGGGAATCCAAATATGCATAATTTTAAAATCCTTTGTTAGAGACCCTGATTTGATATTTTGGACAATGGCTCAACAATTAATTCAATCTGCAATATAATCAGGTTTTGGTCTTGTTGCATTTAATTCCATTCAGTTAATTTATATAGTGTCAATTCACAATTCATGTCATCTCAAGGTAATTACATTTCACCAGATAATACAGTCAAATTAATTCAAAGTTTTCTATCAGAGGAAAATCAGTTGATTGCATTGACTCATTGACTCAAAGGCAAAGAATAAGACAAAAAAAACATCAAAACGCTATTTAGATTTTTGGCAAAACACCTGTATCAGAGGTTTTATTTCTGAAAATGACTTCTTCTTTTTATTTATTTAAAATAGGATCAACCACAATTACTGGTGTTTTATATAGCACCTTAGGCTACGTTTACTCGGCAGGCCGTAATGCTCAATTACAATTTTCTTTTTTTCTTTTTTTTTGCGTTACTGTTCACATTTCTATATATAGGCGACTATGTGATCTCCTGTGTGAACTGCATTCACACAATGCAAGTTTCTATATATAGGCGACTATGTGATCTCCTGTGTGAACTGCATTCACACAATGCAAGTTTCTATATATAGGCGACTATGTGATCTCCTGTGTGAACTGCATTCACACAATGCAAGTTTCCCGCATGTGCAGTAGAGAACGCAATGACATCACCAACATGCTCTGTGTTTAAACATGGATGGTAGTGCTGGAGCGCATCTAGCTACCTTTTAAAAGTATATATCATTTATGCTGATGTCAATTTGGGGCGATATCGACATCTTTAAACACTTAAAGCTGTATTATTGGTATTGAAACAGAAATAAAGAATTGCACTTCAAAGTAATTTAAACTTCATCTCAATCACTTTAAATCACAAATTTTCATCCTAAACTACAACAAGGAATAAATTAGCTTTAAATGCATGTGTGTTTCCAAGCAGAGCATTGTCCTTCTTTGTCCTTCCGTGAGTTTCAGAGCTGCTGCCACCTCCACAGCCTCTGTGATTGTCTCAGTCTTCTGGTTCCCAACTGTAACAGCCACAGAATTAGCCTCGTCTCTGTCTTGCTCCAGTGGCATGTGCAGCTACATCAGAGGGCAAAGCTGGATTATGTAATAACCAGGATATGGACATTTTGGCATGTAGGGGCTGATGTGGCACGTGGACATGCAGGGACATAACGCGTGCACATATGTCATTGGATTTCCCTTAATCCGATTCACAGTGAGGGATGCTTGAGTTTCTATGTGTGTGTGGGAATGCATAAAAAAAAAATCCTGTCATGAAAGTGTGTTGGAGAGCTCAACCAACCAAACCATAGGAATCGGGATTAGAGGGGGTTTGTCAGTGATGAAAGAATGGAGCATGAGTCCTCACTTTTATTGATTGAAGCATTCCTATAATAAATTTGTGATAACATGGGGGCGACAGTCGCGTTGGATCTAGGGGTTTGCCCTTCAATTGGAGGGTTGTCAGTTCAAGCTCCAGCTTTCAGAGTCATCCTTGGGCAAGACACTTCATCTGTATTGCCTACTGATGGCCGTCAGAGGCCCCGGTGGCACCAGTGTACGGAACCCTCGCTTATGTCAGTGAGCCCCAGGGCAGCTGTGGCTATAATGTAGTTTGCCATTATCAGTGTGTGAGTGAATGGGTGAATGACTAAATGTAGTGCAGAGCACTTTAGTCAAGTCTCCTGACTTCAAAAAGCGCAATATAAGTACAGGCCATTTACCATCTACCATGTTATCAATCCATTTTGCATAACAAAACAATATCTAAGCAAATGATAATGATGAACATAGAATTGGACATCACAAGTATAGTTTTTGGTTGTAAGGTCAGTTTTGCAGAATAATAAAATCGAATGATGTGTCTCAAGCAGGCTTCTCTTTGTTTTATTATAATAATTAGGCAAACGAGCTCTACTGGCCAGCCATTTGTTATTTTAAGAGATAAAAGTATTGTAATCATGTTATAAGCAACTTTTTCTCAGAATAGTAAAGACAAATAATCACAGATGCTGGTTGTTTACTTATTTTTCCAAACCTTGTGTCTTTCGCAAAGTAGCTCCATTTTAACGCTTCAAGAAAAACACCTTAACAATGTTGTAATTGGCATCAGGCAACTTGCATCACTAGAAGTGCACCTTTAGCATCTCTTTACTAATGAACGGGCCTCTGCATAGGTATAACATGTGAATTTGCGTTCACAGAAAAGGCCTACAGGACTCTACCTTTCAGCTTGAAGTGTTTTGAGAAAGAAACTGTAAATTCCTAAAACCTAGATTATTCCAGGATTCTTAATGACTCTGCCTCGCTTCAAATCTGACCTTGACATTTCTTGCAAGTGTTGGGCTTACTTTAGGTTTTGAACTGATCGAGAACAAAGTCCAACAGTCACTGGCTGGCTCTCCTCACCATTCGCTGCCGTCAGCCGTCAATGACATTGTTATATTACTCTTGTCTATGTCCCTCTGCTAAGCTCATCTTATCGGGAGCCAAAGATCCTAAAAACTATTGTAAAATGATTGGAGTCCTCTTGCCTATCACCAGGTTATGGTGGCTCTGCTGTGAATTATTAGTAGTTTGAAAAGGATGGCCCCTTGGGAGGTATTATTCAAGAGTCCCTGTAGGGACAGTATATACAATCTGGAATGCCCAGGGTGAGCTGAAGTCAGATTGTAGAAAGAACATCTGGGCTTTTCCTCCTGAATATTTTCCCTTCACTATCTGATCTCTGAAAGGTTAGGGGACAATGGAGAGATGGATGGGATTCCCAGGCTGCCATATTCTTTGTCTGAGTTCCCTTCGGAGCACATTTACTGTAACTGATGGTGCTCACTGCTGGCCAGGAGCTCCTGGCTGACTCTGACCCAGTCCCAGTTCTGTCTGAAGTGTTAAATGTTAGCAATTATTTGGCTGTCACATGGCTAGTCTCAGCAAACCGACTCTCAGCTATTCTGGATGGCTTCCCAACAGACTGTCTGAAGGGACTTTTAATAAAACCAGTGAATTGCAATTTAAAGATCCGACTTGTCTTCTCTAAAGCTAACTGCTCAGAGTGAACATCCATTACTTCTGCGCTCAGTGCCAGGGGACATAAATCCAAACCGGTGTCATTTGAGAGTGCTTTCTAAACTCTTCAGTGTTTACTGCCATTTGCCTACAGGTGAGGAAAAAAACAAACCTCTGATCAAACTGCTTTTAGTCCTCAGACTACTGTTTGCACGGCTTGCAGAGTAAAGGTTGCAAATTTTCCACTCACTGTTTAATCTCCACCATTGTTCTGATCAACAGATGAATCTGTTCCTGCTTCTCTCTGAGCTGTAGCTATAGAAACAACAATTCAGAGGTCTTGTCACACACATGAGGAGGAAAGTATCTGAGTCAGCCTGAAGTGCTGTTGTTATGTAATACCATCATCCCACTGCTAAGCTTCTCTGCTTTTTGTTCAAGTATTGTCTTCGCTTTGAAACTGTTACTGTAAGGGGTTCTGGCTTACGTAAGAAGGTCATCTCTCCAAAAACACTCCACCAATAATCCCATGATGCACCTAAACCAAATGCTTTCTAGTTTAATTTAGTAAAACAAAGATACTGGAAACGATGACTAGAATCATTGGCTGACGATGCTTTCATCAAACAACTGAACTTGTCGCTTCTTAAACACCGGGTTCAACTTTTATAACACTAAATTTTTTTTATGCATTACTTTACTGTATTGCACACAGAGGGAACAAATACAAGCTCTTTTGGTTGCAACAATATTTAAAAAATGATGGTGAAAGAAGTGAAATGGAGTTCTAGCCATCAGTTACAGCTCCGACCTGACTTCTTAGTTGCTTCCATCGCTGCAGGGGTTCTGGTGTACCATGGCAGCCGGAGTTCATTCAGTGACAAGCTTTTCCATTATAAATGAAGCTTTTGACACTGATGATGTTTTCTAGCAGCAATCAAGCTGGAGCTAGACAGCTGACCCCTTAGCAGGAGTTAGCATGTTGTAGGTCTTCTAAAGGTTAGTGATATTAACTGTGTTTGTTATTTATACGCTGAAGGGTAAACTGCTCTTTACAGGAAGAGTCAGAGCAGACACTCGCTGTAGAGGGTAAGATCTTTTGGAGTGCAGGGAGTCCTCCTCAGGATGGTCTTTGATACTTTGGAGGCATCTGTGATTTTCTGTGATATACAGCTGGAAGCAGAAAGGGTTGGATAAGCCTGCTAGGAAGGCCAGCTCAGTTCTAGGATTCCCCTGCAGATAATGGAAGACTGAAGGACTGGATGGATGGTTTCACACTTTATTTTTTTCCTTTTAGAGATTTTACATGCATCATATTCTCTTTTTCTCTTTTACAAATCACATTCTTCTCAAATTGCGTTTTCCTGTTCACAATCTCTTCACTTCTAGGCCGGGCTTTCCTCTGCAGTAGCAAAGATTAATTTCTATTGGTCGGCATGGACGTAGGCAACAACATTTTTAACATTTGCTTTAGAGCGGTAGTTTGCATTGGCCTTAAAGGATGACTAAAACACAGTGTAAAAAGAATACAATTTTTAAAACTTGAAGATCGTTGATGAGAACAACCCGTTGTTTTTCAAACCATGTCTGTGCCTACTGGCCAACACTCTGACCAATGAGCGCAACTGACTGTGACGTAGTAAGCGCGACAGAAAGCTGGTGGGGGAGTGTAAACAAACAGCCTGTTGGTAAAATGGCGAATACGTCCTTCTTAAAAATGAATGAGCGTAGAGCCTCTTCCTGCTCACGTTTCAACAAAAACCCCCAAGTCTAATCCTTCCAAAACTGATTCCAAAGCTGAGTCAAAAATCGCCATCAGAGCCAGCGGTCCTGCACACACGACTATGCCGACAGAGGACTGCTGCAGACGGGCTGCGGTTACCTCTGGCTGCTGTTAGCATTGGAGGTCCACTGCTTGCTGCGGTCCTCTCAAATTCAGAAATAGTTTTTTAAATTACTTATTATATCGGTAAATGGACCATATAGTGACGCTCTAAAGAATAATATTCAAATGATCTTAAAACTTACTTTTATTGAACAATAGCAACAGAAAATAGAACTTTTAACTTTCAATGGAGCGCTCCATTGAAAGCTGTTGCTGTCGCAGTGCATGCTACTGTTGTGCTTTCCCCAGTGTCGTGCAGCTTTGGGGTCACGCCCTCAAAACCCCGCCCGCTTTGCATCCAGAAATTCAAAAAGCATCTCTGCGTTGTGATTGGCCCACCAGTTCTAAGGCCTGGGGCATTGATCGAGGCTAGACCAACCTCACAGGCAAAAATGATTTT
>NW_015150803.1:275557-326120 GCF_000732505.1 Cyprinodon variegatus
ATTTCTCTTTTTTTCCTTGTACGGAACATGTTCTTTGCTTGCAGCAGTAAGGACACCTGCTTTTTTGATTTGCATCTAAGGTTGTTCTTTATAATCGCATAGCTTACACAGATAGATGTAATTTGCCTAAATAAATGCCCTTTCATTCAAATTATAAGTTGTTTGATAGTTATTAACTCCTAAAAGAAAGCACTAGTTTAAGGATTAAATGTGTTACCATCATTGTTTTGGTAAGGCTCTTTGTTGTGCTTGATGTTAGAGGGTGTGTCATGTGTCTCAGTGTGTTTGTCTTCCAAGTCTGTGGGGACCTTCACCCTGGGGGTTGAAAGCCTTGTGTGTTGGTTAGTACATGTGTATGTGCTCCATAGCATGGACAGGAGTCATGCTGTAGGGCTGTGGTAACCACCATTCTCTTCCTCCTCTGCCATCCGTGCCCCATCCGTCTCGCCCAATCGGCATAGTTCTACTGCTCCTCCTCAGCCAATGGTGAGGCTGGCATGTTTACATGCTCCCGGAAGGCAGGGGCCATCATTAAGCATTCAGGTTAGTGTAGCGGAAGAGAGGAGTGGGGGGAGACGGGAAGGGAAGATGAGACCATTATGAGTTGGAGCTGATGGATGCTCTGCAGCAACAACCAGTCAACCAGCCTGATGCAGGTGAGCCGACCTATTTACTGAATCTTCAGGAATTTGATTACGTTCTGCATTCAGAGATGTATCCACTATCAGTTTGTGGCTCTAAATTTAAGAATCCCTTAGCTCGTTGATATTTTGCTCTTCTCTCTGTGTCCTTGTTTACATATGCTTTTGTCTGGGTCATTAAAAATTAATTGACCCACTAAGCTGTTGCCTTCTGGTCTCAGTATGTTCTCTATATGCTTATGTTGAAGGATGTGGTTCATCTGGCATTAAAGGGATCCATAGAGAGGAAATATGGAAAGAGGCCAAAAGCAAACAATGATGCTGGCAGGTAGAGCAGTTTATTACTTCATGATAAGAGATAATTGAGTGATGATTACAATAAGGGGAGAATGGGTATTTCCTTTGTGCGTTTAGATGTAGGTTGCCTTCATTTGTCTCCTCTCTGCTCCCTGCTCTGCTCTCACTCCTACACCGACAGCTGTCCCTGGATGTCTGAGTGCATCATGTAGATCAGGTCACATGACACAGACAGGCAGGAAGCTGGAGCAGCCGATACAGACCAGCTTTCACTTTGATCATCATGGCAACGAATGAAAAATTCTTAGATTGTCAAGCTCAACACATGAGATGAACAAGGTGACATTAATGGACTGCTAGACAGTTTTATGAGGTCCTGAGCCTGGGAAAAGGCTGTGATGGGGAAACATCTCACAGTTACATGTCACAAAATCGCAGAATGGACACAAAGTGAGTTCAGGTTTCTAAACTGGACTCTTATATCAATCTGTAAGAACTTGCTTTGATTTTGATCCTGAGTATTAAAAATGTTAGATTCAACTAAAGTGAACCATGTCAGTGATTTGTTGCTGAACACATTGACTGTTCATGGCATACCTTTAAGGTTCCTGCACTGTTAATTTATGCCACCATTAGCTTTAGCACTGTTTAACTTTTAGGACAATTTATGGTAAATGGTAAATGGCATGTACTTATATAGCGCCTTTATTCAAGTCAGGAGACTTGACCAAAGCGCTTTACACTACATTCATTCACCCTCTGACCACCATCAGTAGACAATGCAGGTGAAGTGTCTTGCCCAAGGACACAACGACATTGAAAGTCAGAGCCGGGGCTTGAACCGTCAATCCTTCGATTTCAGGGCAAACTCCCACATCCAACGCCACTGTCGCCCCACATTTATACCTATCAATGGTTTTTAACCTGCTTCAAAAGCACTGCCCATCCCTTTACTGCCAACAAAGCAGAACTTATAAAACACTAAAATATTACCCCCATACAGGGAAAAAAACTGAAAAGCTAAGAAAATATATATTTAGGACATAAAATAAAAGTAAATAAATGATAGATGCATCATAACTTGTGTAAAATCTTAGTATAATCCTGTGGTATCTGTAGAGATGGTTACAAATACTGATTTTATCTGTTAGATTATCCATCAGATCAACTACAGGTAAATCAAGTACTACTCACACTTTGTTAGTAAATAAACAGGTAATGCCTTAGACCCTAATAACTCTCCATGTGGCTCTGCTCCACTCAGGTACAAACCCAGCTGTAAATATGCAGTCTTTATAATCAATGGTCGCCTATCCCCCGGAACTCAATCAGATTTTTACTGAATCCATTATGGAATCTGCTCTGATCACCTCGCACCAACAAGATGGTGAAGAAGCACAACATTCGCATTTTCCAATTAACTCTCTATAAACAGACTTGACGTTTTTCGATGGCCTCCCCATATTAATAAATGTACATGCATATCTGCACATCTATGCCGTTTAAGCTGACCATTTATGGTTGGGCACAATCAACAAAAGGCTTTTTTTGCTTGGTGCAAAATATTTAATTAAATCTTCTAAGGTTTGTTAATCCTGAATACAGAATAAATTTTACTGTAACTAATTTTAAAGGGGGTTCTTCAAAGAGTTTTGTAGCTGCTGACTCCAGTAGTGGTCTGTCTCACAGCAGGTCTGGAGAGGGCTCTGACTGAAGACATTTTTTTATCCAGTTGTTTCAGTCCTCCCAGCAGTTTAAGCCTAAAGGGCTGGTTATCCTCCCGCAGCAGTGGGTCACAGTGAGCTTGTCGCAGTTACTTTTGATTTATGTCCAATATTGAAGCGTGGTCTGCGCTATGTTATTCCACGCTGCAACGCAACAGCGACAATCATGAACTAGCTGTGGGTCTAAATACGGCCGAGGTGGTGAGAAAGTAGAAAAACGCAAGGGGCAAGTTTGTGCGACAACGGAGGGACAAGAGGGCGAAAAAGAGCGGGGATCCAGGTGGAAAAAGGGTCCCAGCATTCTTGCGCACATCGCTCTTTGAGCTGGTCCATCTTCACAAGTCGTTTTCCACAAAGGAGTCATACAAACAAAACAAGCCGGTAAGGTACCAAACAGGAAATACACATAGAGCGTATGCTTCCTATCTGTCTGCATTCACCTACAATTTTGGAGAGGTGCAGCAGAGTGTCTGCGGAAGGGGCGGGGGAAGGTTTGCGTTCACTGCGACACACAAGCAGACGACCTGGTTTCTGAGTATAAATCAGCCTGCAGTAGTCAGGATATTTTCCTACTGTTAGACAGTGCAGATTGATCTTATATGCATTTACTTCTGTTTGTGTGCAAACAAGAAAAGCAAGAATTAGATGCTGTCTGGTGTGCAGTGGCTAATTTGAATGTTTTCAGTCTCACTGGCAAAGTGCAGACTCTATTCATAAAGTTATGGGTTTCCCCTGCTGTGGAGGGATAGATTGATCCTGTTTGTTGACTAATTTGGTAAGTGGGGAGTAAGTCCCAAAGAAAAAGTTACAGTAAGACAGGAATGTACTTCATTTACACTGAAGTAAATTGCTAGTGAACTGACATTCTCTCCTTTCCTTTGAGAAGTGGGGATAGTTTACATGAGGTTTGCATGATATACAGGTGCTGGTCATAAAATTAGAATATCATGAAAAAGTAGATTGATTTCAGTAATTCCATTTAAAAAGTGAAACTTGTATANTATAATATACAAGTTTCACTTTTTAAATGGAATTACTGAAATCAATCTACTTTTTCATGATATTCTAATTTTATGACCAGCACCTGTATATATATAAAATACTGCTGGGCTTGCACTTTAAGGGAGAATAGGTGTATATGCACACAGTAACAGTGCTAATGTGAGGATTTTTAATCTCATATGGCAAAAATAATCATATAATAATAATAGTGTCTTGCAGTAAAATACTACATCAGGGCCTCATAGGTTCTTGCCTTGCTACAAAAATAGTTTCAAAATGTAACAACTTGAACCTGTGAAAATAAAGAGGAACTGTTAAACTACATTGTCGACTCTCCTCTGCAGAAATGGAGTCTGTTCTGCCACATCAGCTAAAACTTCATCACATCTTTGGTGCATCTTTATTTAGCTGCAGTTTAGAATTGTTTAAAATGGTTGCTCCCACCGAGGGATTTCTCACCTTTTAGTGCAACCTAGCAATGTTATTTTCAGTTTATCTGTTTGGTTATAATCATCAGACTTACTTACAGCAGACATTGAGGGGAGACTCACTAAGTATGTATTGAAGTAAATATGCTTACTGGGCAGAAACTGATTCCTCGTTGTTCTGCTGTTTATATCTGATACTGAGAGGCTATAAAAGCTGATATCTGCTGCTTTACTCGCCAGGCTGTTTCCTCAGATGTAAACATGCAGTCTGCTGCTAAAAACCTCACGGCTTGCCAACTTCATTTTTTTTTAAACATTATCTTAATAACTTTAATGGATGGTCTTCCTTTTGTTTCAATGCCTTGATGTTCAGAACGGTCAACATTTTTTCTGGTGAATAACAGAAATGTGCATTAGTGAGATTGTAAGGAAAGGGTGACAGGGGAGCGACTTTGTTACTGACTGACAGACAAAATGCCTTTAAAAAAATGCCAACATCACTTATAGATTTATGGTCAGGAGAATTTAGAAAAGGCATACAGAGAGAGAGAGAATAACTCCAACTTAGTTGTGCAATAGGCATCCATTGTTAATTCACAACATTTTATCTGTGCTTATTGCAAAGTTAAAATGTTTTAAACCAATTCGTAGGAAATTGTGGCTCCTTCACAAATAATCTAAGCTGTAAAGATAGAAATCCACCAACTCCTGATTCCTTTATGACGGTACCTGAAGATTCGTGAAAAGGGAGCTGATTTCCTGTCTTATATCCTCTTAAAATAGGTGCTAAAACACTGCTTAGTGCTATTCCACCCAAGTTGCATCATTACAGCCTCTCATGGAAACATTTACTTTATTCTGTGCTTCAGTTTGTGTCTGAGCCTTCACAATGGTGTATCTGCATATAGCTCATAATAAAGACTTTTCATGTTCTCTTGTAGAGCCATTTCAAACATCCCTCTATACAGTTATTGTTGATTTTACGGTGTCATCCCCGGCCAGTCCTGTTTGATAGACAATGTTTGTTTCTCCTTTGTTTCAGGAAGAAACTCAGTACGATGTGGCAGATTTTTCTACTCATGGCCTACTGTGTTCCATCTGTCTTACCTATTGTAAACAGAAACAAGGTGTGACTGCAATAACTATCTCTGCTAAACATATAATCGCCTGAGGATTAGCATATAGCCACCAGCTGCTTTATTGCAGGTTTGAAATTAGCTTTTGTTTAGCTGTGACGGTGGCTGTGGGACCTTTGAATTCTGTTGGACAACAAAACCTTAGACCAGCTGACTTTGGTTCAGGGGAATCCATTTTATAACAAGGGTTTTTAAAGTATTTTAAAGCCACTTTACCTGATTTTGTATTTGTTATTACCTACCAGATTGGGAGGAGAGTTACCCAATGGGAGAAGGTTAGGGGCGGGACTTAGTTTAACTGTTTTTCCCCCTCATGGGTCAAAATAGTCTTTAATCATTTAGCAGATTCATGAAACAAATTCTTAAATAAACAACTGTTGTTTTTAATGTATGCATTTATGTTATTTAGTTATTAATCAATTAACTTAACGTGAACACACGCCCAGCTGACTGTTTGGGAAAACATTTATTTGAGCAAAAGTCATGGTCAATCAGTTAAATCTGCACACATCCAGAATAAATTCACATTCAAAATATAAACAAAAATCTTTTAATTCCTGGTCAAACATATTTCATTAAAAAAAAACTTTTGACTACAATAGTTACGTTCAGCTAAGCCTAAATGACTACTGTGTACAAACAGGCAAAAGACCAAAATATTGTTAAACTCTATTAGTAGCATCATGCAATGAAAGTACAGTTCAGCCTTGATGTTTATGTTGGAAAACCAAAGGTTATCTTCAAAAGTTTGCAATGTCATTAACCCAATTGTCAAAGCAAATCCAATCCAAAGTAAATAAAAATTATTTGGTGAAATATAAATGTATGAAATTATTTTCTCAATTTAAAATTAATAACAGGAGACAGGAAACAGGAAATAATAAAAAATTATTTGGTGAATTTATTAACAAAAATGTTTTAATTCTTGGTCAAACAAAAATCTTAATTCCTGTTCAGACATACTTCATTAAAAAAAAACAACTCTTAACTAAGCTAGTTAAGTTCAGCTAAGCCTTAATGGCTAATGTGTACAAACAGAGGATACAGATCAAAACATTTAAAACATTGTTGAATGCTCTATTATCAGTAGGATAACAGAACATTTGGGGTGCTCTGGATAAACCGATGGTGGTTCAGGTCTGTTTTAGTAATGTTCAACAAAGGGCTAAGGACTAGCAGACATGAGGGAACTCGTTTTTCAGGACTCGTCTGTGATATATTTCACAATCAAATGTATTGATTAAAAAAAGAAGAAACACCCAAACGTTAAATTGGTGTTTAAACTCTTACCCAAATACATTATTACAAATCCACCATTTTTTTGTTATTATTGGGGAATTTAAAGTAACCCCCACTACATCCAAAGTGGGAAATGTTTCCTTGACCCTGCAGTACTCTACCCGTCTCCCCCCTGACTGCATCATATTCTCATAATTGGTCTATGGAGCCTACTAAACAGACAGTACAGTCACTGATTGGGTTGCCCCAAAGGCAGTAACTGGGCTTTTGCATTTTAATGACTTCATTGTAGGGCATTTGTGCCACTGGACGGTTTGATCCACTCATCATTAGTGCATGCCCACCAACAGGTTTGCACAGTTAGAGGCTCATGGAGCAGTAGAAGCACAGAGCAGATTGTTTTACTGCACTGACTGTGGGTGTGTTGGCACTGAATAGCTCTACTGATTGATCTCCTCGAGCCTACTTCTAGCCTGGGGACTAGTGGCGTTGTAGTGAATATTTCTTATTCTGGGTCTCTTCATTAGGTGTTTCTGCACCTGCAGATAGGAGCAGCTTTGGGCTCTGGCTGTGATTGGCTTTGCCATAACGTATGGAAGCGGTTTGCTGTTTCTAACCAGCCTGAACCTGAGATTTGTGCTTGGTAATTATAACATATAGTGTCTACAGTAGCTGCCATGGCAACATGGCCTGGTTGGGTTTAGGGGGGGTTGCAGGGAAAGAGTAGGGGTACTGAATGCATGCACGCATGTGGCTCTGAAGCAGAGGGGGGCCCTTATCTCTGGCTTCCTGCAGGCGTTTGGCTCGTGGAGATATGCAGCAGTTGTGGATTTGTCAGTCATTTGACATATTAAGGGACAATATTGCTTTCTATCAGGCTGTCCTCTGGCAGGAGGTGCCCTACATGTGTGTACACTCGATGTGAAGTAGCAACATAATGAGCCCCCTTCATCATCTCCCTTAGCTTAGAAGGGGTGTTTGTTTTGTTGGATTGCAGTGATAAGTGTTTACTTGTGCGTTTCCTGCAGATTGGGTTTTATGGCACATTTCAATCTTTGTGTGTGCTTCCCTATTTTTATTTTCTCTTTTTGGGGTTGAGGGTGGGAGTCTCTTCTCATGTTGACCTTTATGTGTTGGTCTGTCTCTGGAGTAAATGAGATGACCCAGCCGGCGACGACTCAATCAGACTGGATTGATTTAACTTAAACCTGATAATCCAAAGACTCTCAGCACTGTTAATGTGTCCTATCACTGCTTCCAATTAATCTAAACAAATTCTTCTAATTCATCTTCAAGAATTCATTTTTATTGGTCTGTTTTATCACTGAATCCTATATTGCCATTATTGTTGGTGCTAGACATGTTTCTAAACGAGGAGAAAAACTCTTCCATGAAATGCACTTTGGTAGTGTGTGTGTGTGTGTGTTTTGGATGAAGGATGTGAACTATACACTAATATTTTTTTTAACATTTTGTGATTTCCTTCCCATCATGCACGGGTTATCTAAGATTAGTTTTATATACAGTCTGATTGAGTTCAGAAGGTTCATAAATTTGTTAAACAATTGGGCTGCTTCAGGATTTTACTTGGTGAAGGATTAGTGATCGTTGAGGAAGAAGAATCGTGGAACATTAGATTAAGAAGGTATTTCCACCATACTGGAGTAACAGTCTTATTGGTGGTGGCAGCAATAAGGGGCGTGGCTTTGCTTCAGCAGTAAGGTCAGAGTTGTCTAGTTGAAGGACGTTTGAGAAGAAGGGGAGATTGAACCATGGAGTGGCGGTTTAAATCATATCATATTCAGGATTTTGATGGTTGCTGAAAACCTCCAGATCTATTCTAATTAGAAAATCTGTGGCAAAACTTGAGTTGGAGTTTATCTCCATTCAATCTGACTGATGGTCTAACAAAGAAGTACAAGCTACCATTCAGATTTTGTTATGTGCAACATTTGAAAACCGCGTTTATCTTTCACTCTGTAATTAAGTCACTACGTCATGTTGTTTTAATCTCGTTAAATCACAAAAGGACTTTTTTGTTGTAACATCACTGTATATTGAAGACATCGGCTTTATCCTGCTAATTGAACGATGGCAGTTCCAGCAAAAGACGTTCAGATTACAACTTCATCTAAATCTCCTGGTTTCTAGTTCAATATTGAACATGTCTGTAGGTGAGAACATGCATACCCGGATGTGGCTAATTTGGAGTATCAATCGAGGTTGCACCCTTCTATTTTCCTCCTTTTAAAAATAAAGCAACCAAAGGCAGATGTCTTAGTGGTTTTGCTTGGAGCAGTCCAGTCACAATGGAAAGGTGACCATGACTCATTCACACCTCTTTTTCTGTCCATCCTGTTTCATTTCACCTCTACCTTCTTAATCATACCCTCTTAGAAACCTCTAAAGTTTTTCTCTACACTGATGAATTTTCGTCGCTGCTATAATTAAACCTCAACTTTAACATGTTGCAAACATCGTTTTTTTTTCTTCTCAAAACCTGCAACCATCTCAGAGATACTGACTCCCTCCTATAAAATCTCAATTTCCCGCTCCAGAAAGAGACTAGATTGGAATGCGTGCAGCGGGAATCGTCGGAAACATCCGCCCATCTGTTGCTGCGTGAACACGTGGCCCTGTGCTTTCTCTCTCATTGTAAAGTGAAGTGGGATGTTGTCTGGAAGAGATGGGTGTGTTCATGTATTGATTCCAGTTCAGATGGCTCCAGGACGAAGCGGCTAGCAGTAAAGAATGCAATCTCCTGCTCCTCATGTGTCCCTTTGGTCAGCAGCTGCTTGTTTTAAGCCAACAGGTATGCTTTTGATTCTCTTTATGGACGCTTTAATACAAGGGAGTTTGTTAGGAAGAGTTTGTGAGTTTAAAGGATTGATGGAGTAATGCAGCTTGTTGTGGCCAAAAGAGTCCCATGTCGGATTTCTGCTATAAAAATGCTTTATGGGTGTGGGCTGGAGTAACTGGGACCTTTATGAAGGCTTTTAATTTCCCCAGTGTCACCCTCTAATTGATAAAAGCAGGACAGGGAGGTGTGGAAGCCAACATTCACTGCATCAACACACATACAGACTCAATGACTGTGCATTTGTTATGCTACTAATGGACTGTTGGTGCTAGAAAGCCTGAAACCTGGCAGCTGAAATTCTCCTTTGTTTTGGAAGCAGTTTTTCTCTTCAGAGGATTTGATTTGTTCTTCTTTAACTTGCCTCCATCTCCAGCAGCAGTGTTTAGGACACAGAATAATAACTTCACACACACGAGAGTTTTTTTCTTTAGAGGGAGGTAAAAAAAAAATATCTGAAACTCAAGTGTTGTAGATCTATGTGTGTTTGTCTGGTTGCTTATTCACTTCAGCAACACACGCTGTCTGCAGGCCAGATTCTCGGTGCCCACACAGTGTTGGCTGGAAGCAGGGCATGATGTAATCCGTTCACTCCAGAGGAAACTGCTGAGGAAAGCAGCACAGCTCCCTGATTATTCTCACACTGTAGCGGCAACTTTTTCTCACTGTGATTTTATGAGTTGGATTCCGAGCGTGCAGCAAGAACAGCGTTCCCAATGGTGGAAAAGAGTCGGCTATGAAGAAGACTTATTTTATATATTACTGGATTAATGTTTGGGTTAAATAATCATTATGCTACTAACAACTTCCACACTAAAGATTGTGGTGGTTTGGGTGATATTTTGTTATTGGCACAAAAAGATCAAATTATACTTTAATAATCAAGCTAGTTCTCTCTTTTTAAATCCTACATATTCACCTAGTATAGATCTAGGAGGTTAAATCTGAAAAAGATGTTTTTTTTTCACCATTTTACTGCATGTTTATTCCAAATGCACACCAAGATAGGTCATGTCAATTTAAAAATATAATCTACAAGACTGAATTTGATCGTTTTTTTGTATGTTTTTTTTTTTAACCTCCCGCATCTTACTAAATGCCTTCTATGTTTTTTGCTACAGTGACCTGGCTTGCAGCAATCTGCTCTCTACCAAAGTCTTTTGTAAAAGAGTTATTCTGTATGTGATCTAGCTGTACAGTTACAATTAACACTTAGCTACATATATTATTAAAGCCTAGTAAGGATCATCCAGGGTCCAAAGGAATAGATGTGAAGTTTAGTGTAAATAAACAATCCCTTCTTTTCATGATCAGATCACAGAAGCATCCACTATGGAGAACAGAGGGAAGGTGAGACATCTGCTCACGTGCTACAGAATGCCGTCTATCATTGCCTCTGTTCTCCGTAGTGGATCCTTCTGCTGGCTGTTAGTGTATTTCTGTTCTCAGGAACTGTCTTCGGTATTTACGCGACGGAGTGATAACGGCCAAAAATAGTCCTAATTGATATCAGAGTCTGACATTACTCTAGGACATTTTAAACTTTTTGAAATAACAAAACACATGCATAGTTTCTCTAGCTTAAAGACCTTTGATTATTTCTGCCCTTGTATCGTAGCGAAACTACTTTTTCCCGGTACAATCCTGGCCGTTTCTCTCTGTGACCGTACTGACACAGTTTATCTCAGCTACCGACGGTGAACGTTTCACACATCTTCATGTCCCCTTTAAAGGTCAGAGCTGAAGTAGAAAAGGAGAAACTAAATAATGAGCTTAGGGAAGAGACACTTGAGCTCTTGTCACATTTTACAACAAAAATGAAGATGGTAGTGTGTTAGCAGCAGTACACAGCGGTCACGTTTTTACAACGTTTTCACCCTCCAGGGAGTTTAGAATTCAGGCTGTAGAAAGTTTTACTTTTTGTCTTTCACAAATTGCGCATCAGCTTGTATCAGGAAGCATCCGGTTCAAATGGGCTGTTAATCTTTGTCTCTGTGGAGAAAGCTTTGATGTTGAGACTGACAGTTGGACTGAGAGTCATCTGTCAGGAAAGGTTAGCCGAGAGAGAGCGATGAGCTGATAGAGGTCAATCATTACACCACATTTATTGTGTCTTTATTAGCAACATGTTTTGCTGCCAGCTCTCAGTGTCTGACATCTAAACGATTGAACACGAGTTTCTGCAGGTCATTAAAAATCATTAGGTCATTATTATTATTTAAATTAATGAATTTGGGAAATGGCTGTAGTACCCATAACTCTCTTATATATACAGGGTTTCTGTGGGTCATTAAAAATCATTAAGTCATTAAATTATTATTTTTGAAATTAAGGCCTTAATTGGCATTAAAATCCATTAAATTTGATAAATAAATCAATGGATGTTCATTTCCAAGCAAGAGATTAAGGGCTTGTATATTGTTGAACAAATGTCTGTTAGAAGAGGAGACTTGGTTTAGGATTTCTCAGATATTGAACTGTTGTAGTTACAGCATTAACAAGATAAAGAGTGTAAAACGTCTTCATCCCTCTGTGGCTGGTGCTCTAGATCATAACGGCGTATAGGAGGCGAGTCTTTCCTGGATTGAGATGGTTTTTATGCAGAATGATCCTCTAAAGAGTGTTATTCTGGAGCTATGCTAAGACCAGAGGAAACCCTGCTGTCCCTGACAGCGCAGGATCTGCCCACCCAGGTGGTTTGCAGACCAGCCGGATTTAATGGGAAATCAAAGAAGCCCACATTGGGACACGGGTTATTGATTCTGTTAAAAACAGCTCATTAAATGTAAGTGATTGTTCAGGCATCAGATTAACAGCCAGCTGTTTGTTTTCTTGGATCGGTCTGTATACTTACACATCTAGAAGTCCTGCCCAGATCCTTAGAGCTTTGTGATGGATGAAGATCAGAGTTTATGATTTCAGCTAATTTTTATTGATTTGATTATTCCTGGTCTCTTCAACTATAAATAAATTGGCCTGCTCTCAGCAGCTTTCTCTGGTTGAATGCTGCTCTTCTTCATGTTCAGGAGGGAGAAATTGAATCAAAGTAAAGATTTAGGAAAATCTAAACTTTCCAAATCAGAATTTATGCTTGTTTTATACATTCGGTCTGACCAGTTGAGTTGAAACAGCGGTATTTTTGAAATTAGACTATATTTAAATTTATTCAGTTTCTTTTTTTTCATACGACTACTGTTAATCTGCACCACAAGAACTAAAGAGGAATCAATGATGTGATGGAGAGCAAGCTGAGTTTGGATGTTTCAATATGAGGATGGGAAATTACCTAATTAAAAAGATCAAAACTTTTCTTGAACTAAACATTTAAGGTGTCTAACAATACCTCTAAGGATATACTGAGATGATTATAGTTTGTTGTTTAAGCTCAAACTGCTGTTTGATGATGTGAACACTTCCAGACAGTCTGAGTCACACAGCGCAGCTGAAAGGGTTTTAAATGCAGATCAGTGTGCTCTGTGTATTCGCCCCATTATAAAAGGTTTTCCAATGTTAGCTTCTCTGTAATAACAGCGGCCCCATTGATCTGGTGCCGACAGCAGAGCTCAGGAGTAATTGTGTAGAGCATGACTCTGTGGTTTGGGTAACAGGGAGAGAGTATCTGGGTTTCCTACCTGGCATCCCCAGCTTCCCAAAGCATGTTGTGGGCAGCTTTAAAGCAAGCTCAAAGGAGATATATAGACCTTATAAGCGGACTCATATCTTGTTCACTTTCACATTTTTTTCAAATTAGGGCTATAAAAATGAATGGATTTTATCTGAAAAACGGAGCAACATCCACACGAGGTTCCCTTTATGATTATTCTAAAGTGTCTGTTAGATATTCATTCAGAAAAGCCCGCTCTGTGTAGATGACCACCTTCTTCATCCATTGACTGCACATCAGGAATGGCTTCCTGTAGTGGAACCAGTGAACCCACCGTCCCATCACCTACCCATTTCAGTCAAAGCTTGTATTTAGTAAAAAGCTCTGTGCCTATGTTGGCACATCATTCTGTGGGCGGTGGATATGATTTGGATCTTGCTTAAGGCTCTTTCCTCATCCTACAGCAGCATGTTTATACAGCCTTTCTGTTTAACTAATGCTACAGTAATGACTCAGCATTTAGAGATTTAGCCCAACTGTGACCACTGGATCAGTCATTTAGTAGATAAAGCTCAGCTTTGTGGGCAGAACCAAAAACGGTTGCATTAGTCGGCTGGACCTTTTAGCGTTGCTGCCTTTTTTTTAATAAGGCAGGAACGATTGACTCTGCTACAAAATAATACCTTATAAAGAAATTAACTGTTTACATAACACCAGAGAAAGGCAGCCTGTTTTGCATGAATAAATAATAAATGGATTATTCCCATGCTTCACGATTTACTGTGGAGCTTTTGATGTTTGGCTCTTGCAGCTTGTCAGCTTTAACCTTTACAAGCCAGACATTTATCTAAAATCAGTCAAATTTAACCAACTGTATATAAAATGTATCACCTCTAAAAAGAAATACGCCTATCAAAAATCTATTCCCTCTTTTTTTTTCTCATGATGCTGTGTTGGACAAGTCTGTCTTTTGCTACCAATTTGCATACTGGTATATGAATATTTGTTTTCTAGTGTTAGTGTGACTTTAATGTACATTGAGGCGATGTAGATAATTATTCTATTAATTTAAACCAAACTCTAATAAATGAAGATTTATGTAAATTTTGTTTCATTTAAATGAGATATTGTAGTGTCTATTTTTTAACCGAGAGATTAGATATTTCCTTGACAATATGCACCCTTAATGAGAACAAAATTAATAAATTTTATTAACTTTATGTTGAGCAGAAAATACACCATTCTTCTTGCTGTTTGTTATGATAAAGTATTGATCTTTATTATTTTTACAACATTTTATTTTTGATACATAGATTTAAAGGTCATTTGTGGAATTTTTTTTAATAAAAACATAAATTTTTCAAAAATAAAACATCCCAGGCCTCTACAGTGGTGCAGTATCTATTATTATAAGTATTATTTTTGCTAAAAAATAATGATTATTTAAATTATGACAGATCTAAAATATGGAAATATTAGATTTTGGTGACATTGATGCCAAAGGATCCTGCACCAATAGACATGGGTTGTAACTCAAGTGTTGCCAGACCCTACTAACTCTGTGTTAGAGCTAAGAAATACTTCTTCTCAGCGTTACATTTCTCTGATTCAAACCTAAAAAACAAAAACGAAGCAAAACGATTGTGAACATCCGCCAAATTTTGAGTGTTAATGCTAATTTAGGGAGTAGCTCAGAAGCTGCATAGCTTTACTTCTGGAGATTTTAACAGAATGTTTGCTAATTCTAGCCAAAGGTCAGCGTTAGCTAGGGTTGTCAAAAGTATCGATACTCAAAAAAGTATCGATACTGAAAAGTTGTATCCGGATACAATACTCATTTTCAAAAGTATCGATACAGTGCTACCATCAGTGGCACCTAAACAGTCATTCATCTTATGTGCAGATTAGAGGAAAATGCACTTTCTGAACAGTGTGTGATTGAATAATTCTGTGCACTTTTCGGTTTCAGGCTTTTTTCAGTAACAGAACAGGTGCAGCTGCTGGGAATTATTTTTGTTTCTTAACTGGTTTGGCTAGTGTTATTGTTATGTGTGTAAAGCATAGCCAAGGAAGGAACACTTCAAGTTTTTTATCAAGCTTGCTTAATATTGTGCATAGCAAACAACCTCAAAATATTGTTTATTGTATTTATTTATCTATTTATTGTATTTTGTTTATTAATTAATTAATCTTTTGAATTTTGGAGTCTTTGTTTTTATCCTTGTGGTATCGAAAATGACATCGAGTATCGAATATTTTACTTAGTATCGGTATCGAGTTGAAAAGTTTAGTATCGTGACAACCCTACCGTTAGCATCTGCAGACCTGGCAGCCAGCTGACAGTTGTGCATCTTATTGCCTGCGAGGAGTTAAACTTTTAGATATCCCCTTTAAATCTTTTGGTTAAAGCTTTCCATAGGCTATTGCATAAAAATGCTTGTTTTGTTCATTTTGTTTTCAACAATCTGCAGGTTGGTGTACTCTGCAGTAAATTTTTTAGCTTAAACAAATGTATCTGTTGGGACATTAAGGGGAATTCTAGCAGCTTTATACAGCTAGCTTAGTTGCAGTACACAGCAACAGGTGGGGAAAGGGTTGCATTTTATTTTTCTATGTTACATATATTGGGAGCAAACTCTGGTCATCCAATAATATGAGTCTAATACTGTACCTTTGATTTGTGTTGTTATTGAATTAAACCTCCTCTATAAATTACATTGAAACTGTCCAAAACCTGCTAACATGCTATGCTACCATGTTAGCATGTGACATAACCATGTATCCCCCCCTAATTTTTTAACTTTAGGTTTTTCTGTTTTGGACACATGTAACAGTAATGTTTCTACTGAGATATTCTAAACTGTAAATGTAAAATGTTTCTGTAATAAATCTACACAGATGCAAACTGTTTAAAACTGGAATAAACTTTTTTTCCCCTTATCATTGAGAGGAATTTTAAAATGTGACAAAAAAATAAAAAAAATCAAAGTATGAGGACCTCCATCTCTTGCTAAGGATCACCATAAGATAACATTTATATCTCATTTGTAATGAATGTAATGATGGGACATCTTGGCATCTTTCATCAACACTAAGGTAGACGGTTATTTCTATGCTGAACCTAAAGTTTCAGCTGAGGATGTTCTTTTAAAGGGTGCATCATCTAAATAAGTGGTCCTCCCAATTGTCAATCATTCTGTAGGTATGTTTACCTAAGGCAGTCCTACGTGCTTTTCCCCATTTTCACATACTGGTGGTGAGTCTGACACAGTGGAAAAATTGCAAATCATTTGGAAACTAAGTTTGTATGAGCGATGCAAACAGCAACTTTTAAACAAAGCGTGCACAAGAAGCAGGCACCTACATACTCTCACACACGTTTAATAGGCGTTCCCTATCGGGAGCAGGTACAGGATTGTAGGTGTGCATTTTTTTTTAGTGGAGAGGGCGGGTCTTTTCAAAAAATTACGAAACTATACCTTTAAATACTCACCTGAATGACATCCAACTGAATCTAAACATCCAGCAACGTGTATAGGTGTACAGTTGTTGTAAAGTCCTACATGTGATTCGTAAGTAATGGAGCTTTATTTATTTATAACAGAGGATTGTCTCCGTCTGTAGCTGTTTATTTTTATGTAACCTTACATGTGTATTTTTTTAATCCTTTAAAAACACCGATGTTAGTGTTTATTCTAAACATGTGACCTTTTAATGACGCTGTCTACCAGCTGGCTGGGAAGTGACAGCGATGTCAAAGTGAGCTGCAGAGAAGCTGCCGTCTCATGTTTAGCAACGGCTCACTGTGGATGTGTTTACTGCATGCTCATCAGCTGGCTTTTAGAAGTGAACTACGCACGAGCCTTCATTTGAATAAATGATGGCTCAAAGGTTTGAAACAAGGCGAGCCTTCAGACCTGATGAGTAGTACTCTGGCTGCATGGTTTTCATATCACTTTTTTAGCCACAGTCCACACATGCAGTGATTTAGAGTTGGTACCTCTGGTTTTTAGAATGGGACAAGATGTTGCCTGGTCGTAAACTGAACATCTACATCTGAGGTCTGTTTCAATTCAACACCCTGCCGCATTTATGGCTTTCTTCTTTGAGGCTGTGTGCTCCATTCGTTCCCTGTTTGCCAGTGAGGGTGAGTCCTGCTCTGCTCCTTTTGGTTTATACAGTCTGTGTGTATCTGACACCTTACAGCATGTACATTGATTATCTCAGAGGTGTGCAATGAAATAGCTGGGTAGATAAAAAAAACAAACAAACCTGACTTTCCTCTCAGGTTATTTCTTCTGACTTGATGAAACCAGTTACTCAATCAATCAGCGTGTCAATCTTGTTCCAGTTTTCAATCCCGCAAATACAGATGGCCAAACAGAGCAGGATACAGCTGCTGGTTCCTCTTTACTAAAACATGATCTCTTTCCATTGATTGGCAGCCCTGGATGGATTTTAGTGTTTGTCACGCATGAGGAACATCCAGATGCTTTAGTTGACAAAAGCTGCCCATGTTTTATCCTTTCAGAAATGCTATGGATAAACAAGAGATCATCACAAAAATGTTGGTCTGTGAATGAAACATGAACATTTTCATGCAAAAGAAGAGGAAGTGATATTTTCTGTTCCTGTGAAGGTTTAGAGAAGTACATTCATACAATGATGTAAGGCAACCGTATAGAGCTGAGGTGTCCAGCATATTGTCATCCTTCATCTCTTGATTTCAAAACGATAATCAAGATGAGATGGATGTCAATATAAATTACTATTAACTTGGATCTAAATACATTTGGCCTTTTCTTACACATTTGTTAGACTTCTGAGGAAACATCCGATTTTGCTTGTGTTTAGGAGGAACTCTATTGTTGTTTGAGCGCTGAATGTTGTAAAGCTAATCCAACTAGTCTGCAAATTACTGAACTGCTTTTGTGATCTAATTAACCAGCAGTGAAAACAGTTTAAAATAGATGTTTTTCTCTGCTTGTTTAGCTGTATTTTGGATTATTGTTGGTTTGAGGTAATAAAAATAGTGTTAGTCAATGATTTCGTTTTTTTTTATCAGTACATCCATTAATGTTTACTATTTTACTTTTCTCTTTATCTACATACTCTTTATCTGAACCTTTTTCGTGCAGCGAAACAAAGCCAGATTTCTACGGATGCATTTTATAAAACTCTAGGTCAATATCGATATCTGATATTAACTTTGCTGTTTTGGCAAATAACCCATATTTACAGCTATCAACCGTTTTGAGAAACATAAATATTGGTTGTTAATATTAACCCAGTTTTAAATATTGAACCGATACCAGTTAGCATAAAAAAGACCAACATTGGCCGATATTAAACATCTCTCTACAGATTTGATTAACAAGAATCTTTAGTGAGCATAGTGATGGTGGAAAATAGAAGGAAACCAGTTTGATTAAAAAAGAAAAAACCCAAACAGGAACTGAAGCAAATTCACCTGGATGAAGCTTTGAAGATAATTAGCTTTACCATCCACAGCAGTGTCAAGGTTCAGGGATCATCGGACTCAAAAGAGACTTCAGCATTGGTGTCAGAATTTCTCTAGTCACTTGTCCTTAATGTCTTTTAACAGCAGCTGATCAGCTCCGTTCTGGTGCCTCTTCTGATGCAGTCGTCCCACAAATAAACAAAGCAGAACATGTCTTATTGCCTCATTGTGTCTATGCTGCTTTCACCTGCTGGGATTTTATTGGAGTCACATATTTGTTGGTAAAACTACAATTTTTCTGTCTGTTTTGCAGCAAGTTTTTGGGGCATGCTTAGTTTATTTGTTTATTTCATTACTTGTAGCAGGGAAGCTTTAACATATTTAGTTGCCGTTCCCTTTCTGCTTCTCTGTTGTCTGCAAAAACATCACTAAGCAGGGATAATGGACCAATCAAATGGCAAGTTGATGGACTCAAACTGTTTGATTGCACAGCTAATATGCATAACAGTTAGCAATGAGCTAAGCCAGAAAGCAGGTAGCTTACAGTCTGCAGTTTATTGTGCAGCTTGGTGCTTGCTCAGTTATTGACTAACATTTGTGGCTCTGTGTCCTTCAGATGTTTCTACAAATAGAGAATACAGAGCAAAAATGGCTGCTTGCTTTAAAATAGAAGGAGCCAACCTTGGTAGTTGTTAATGCATCGTTGTTCTGATGAGTGACTCACAAACTGAATCCCAGTTAATGAAAAACCCGAAGCTTTGAGGTGTTTATTATGAATGAGTCCTATTATGCTTCCCAGTGGGTTGTCAATGACGGGAAGGACCAAAACCAAATCATGCAGACATTTTATTTCCTGGTATTATGCTCAGTGTGTTAATGTCTTCTGCTTGTGGCGTCCTGCAGCGTTTCATGAAATCCATCTCTTTCTGAAAATGCCGAACATGCCAGCCGTTTGTATGACAGCTGCATTAAACCCTCTCTCACATTCTCAATTATCCACGCATACGCCAGCGTGCAGATGGAGCTTCTGATTGACAGGTGGGCCAAACGACTGTGTCGGTGGATTGTCCCAGTGGGGACAGAGTGCTCCTTTTCCTATTAGTTTTTATCTACATCTCATTAGAGATCGTTGATATGTTTTACACAAACACAGCCTCCCTATTCAGGACTAGCTTGTCCAGTAATCAGCAATCGGACACCCACACACCTCCCACACAGTCAGCTGCTTTTCTTTTTTTCTTCACCTGCCAGCAGCAATGTGTCGTTTTCCTGTAAAACAAGATTTATTATGAGAGCAAAAAGAAAATTTGCTTTTCATGTAGTGCTGACTCAATTTGCTTCTGTTACAAAAATGTGCTGCTATCTGTGAAAGAACCAGCTATGGTATTACCCTGTAATAAACCCTATGGCTTATTTTATTTCTCACTCAGGCTTTGAATACATTCCTGGATGTACTTGTTATTCTAGTCGTCTTGTTTTTTTTCTCCTGCTCTTTTGACAGCAGGACAGGAGTTACTTCAGTCATCGTCGTTCCCTTCCACTAGAGCTGTCACTGCTACTTAGGGCTGACTGTCGACCAGGATTTTCAGCCTGATTTCTGACACAAAATCTGATATAAGGCTGTATGCTAACAGGAAAAGAAGTCGGGGTGGACCCCAAGGCGTCCGCCTCTAGAGTATTTCTGCACAGGGGAATACTTTTAATTAAACCTTCTTTTTTTTAAATTCTTGTTCTAGTTATCTTATAGTAATACTTTCATTATAAACTGTCCTAAAAACACATCTAAAATGTTTCTAAAATGCCATTCAACCCAGAACCAAATCATCCATCAGGAAGCTCCTACATTTAATGCCTACATTTAGTTTGTTTACCTGAAGGCTCCATTGTTTGTGGATATTTTGATCAAGGTAATTTATCATCTATTTGTTGTTTTTATGTGGAATTATTTACTTTAGTTTTTTTCAGCAGAAATCTGGGCTAAAATTCAAAGCAAACATACCATTCTTCCAGACTATGATCAAAAGGCATATTACATAAAAACTGAACTAAACCTTTTTTTTTTTTCTTTCTCTCCTTCCCCCTTGTTTAGACTTCAACTATAACACAGATGGCTATGATGGGGACGGAGCTGAAGACGGCAAGTCCCAGGACAGCTCTGAGACGCTGCCCTACATAGATGAATCCCCCACTATGTCCCCCCAGCTGTGTGTGTCCCAGGGGCCTGATGGTGAGGCAATCTCCCCCACACCTCTCGAGGTAAGAACTTGCAAACAAATACCCACAAGTCAGGAAAAACTGAACTTTTTTTTTTTTTTTTTACTCCTGAAAGCCACAAACTACTCTGTATTTCATTGCCATTTCATGAGACTGACAGACTTTAAACACCCTAGCCTAACAGGGATACTCAGTGGAGGGAGCATCATGCTCGGGGGATCTTTTTCCTCCAATAGGACCAGTTAAAGGTTGTTATGACTTGAGCTTGGTACTCTTTGTTACATTGGATCTTGTGGGGAAAAAAAAAAAAACACTTCTGGACAATAATTGCATTTGTAATCAATTAAAAAAAGGTCATTTCTAAACTGCAAAGATGGCTAATTGTGTTTACATCAGATTAAATTTCACACTCTTTTTAGGTGGCAGTAATACACTTAAAGTGGGTTATTTTGGTCAAACAGCTTGTGAGCAAATGTATGCATAAGTACTAGAAGTTAGCAACTTTCTCTTAAGGCTGGGCAATTGGTTACATTTGCTATATAATTGCAATTAAACAAAACATAATTTTCAAATTGCAGAAGCAATTTTCTCAATTTTGGTTGCGTCATATTTAACAGGAAAAAGACACTAAATTTCTCACTGCAGCCCTTTAAGCAATACACTGTGGGTGCGTGCCTGCAAGTAGAACTAAGCACCTTTTCACAAAAAGGTTAAAGAAAAGTCCTGCAACAAAGGACTCTGGACAAGTAGCTTTAAACGTCATGAAAAACTGAAACTCTACAATAAAACATCTACAAGCTTGAGGTTAGTGCAAAAGAAAATCTAAATCACATTGTAGTGGCACTCCAGCTCCTTCAGTTTCTTCTGTACCGCATGGAAAATCAGTCTAGCAACAAGTATTGTAACGCGAGCAAGACCAGATAATATTCTTCAACTTGTGATGTTTAATAAAAGAAACAAAGATAAGAGAACATCCACATTCTCATAATATAAACTGTGTCAAAAACTGTGTTGCTTCCAGCATATCTGTTACAAGCAAACAATAAAAACGTACAGAATTACAGCATGAGGGAAGCCCAAAATATGCAATTCATTATTAGCTTTTCTATATTCTGTGCTTTTAATATTAGAGTTTTTAAACTTAAATTATAATCTTAACAACAAAAATGTATCAAATCTTGTATTTTAACCTTTTTACAACTATAAATGAATTTGTCTCAAATTGACTTTTACAAACATCACAGTATTGGTTAAAAATAATCATGATTAATAATTATTGCAAAAGCATTCAGGCCTACTTACCATGCAGCATTTAACAACGAGAGCATGAAAGGTCATGAAAACAATGGAGCCCTGAAGCCAAACATGTTGATGTTTGTTGTTAGTGAAGAAGACAATCAATTCAATTCAATTCAGTTTCTTTATACAGCGCCAACTCCCAACACACATGTCATCTCAATCAAAAATAGAATCACAATTTCTGTTTTTGGCCAAATCACACAATCCTAGACAGAATGTCAACAATAGGTGATGAGGTGTGCATTTTAAAACTGCTCCAATTTACACACCATTGTTCCTGTTTCTTGGTATGTAAATAACTGATAAAAGGGGGATAATGCTGTGCCCCTTATTAACTTTTTGTGCAGATTGATTATATTTCAAAGGGAGACATTTTTACACATGTTTACGTAGCAGTTTTGTACGTTTTTTTTGTAGTTTTGTAGCAATTTAAGTAATTTTTTTAGGTCACCCAGGGGCTGATATGGAGCAGTGAGTGTTACTAGAAACACTGCCGTCCATTAGGTGCTAGTATTGCCTGTCCTGCATATATAAACATTCCTCTAGCAGCACTCAGTTTTTGTTTTTCTCTCAAACGTCTGATTAAGCCTCTCAGCCGTCCCTCTCCCAGATGTTCTAAAACCAAATCTGAGTTGGAGTAATGACGGTGGATCATAACAGCTTCTTTTCCCTGACAGCTTCACACAGTGAGCTGGGAAGATAAGATAAACTGTGGGCTTCGGTGTGAAGCGGTTGAGTGGTTACTCTGTACTTCTCACCATGGTGCTTGTTATTTTCCACATCCATGCTGCTGCATACTTTTGAAAAAGTGCCTCTATTGATGTAGTTGTTTCTTTCTTTATGGTAATCTTCTTGTCCGTGTGATGACAGTCTCCAGTTACTTGCAGATGTCTAAAAAGTCACCCGACTCATTTCTTTTCAGGACAGCTCCAGGATTTCAGAGGTTTACTTTAATTTAGTGCTGACATTCCCCAACATGTAGAATTTTAAAGACTCGTTTACTACTAAAGTAGATGAAGCAGTCTAGAAGGTTTCCAAATCTAATTTTAGGAATACATTTATTTTAAAATTCAAGTCATGGTAAATGAGTCAAACACGTGGAAAAAAAAACCCAAATATTTTATCCCTACTGTCCTTACATGACATGTTTTGGGGATGAAAACCGATAGTTTCTGTTGTGTTTCTACTGTTCAATGTTCAACAGAAAAGCTCAAAGGAGAAACAAGATGTGGTTGTATGGCAAAGCCCAGGCACAGTGTGAAGCCTTAACAGGGAGTGTTTATGCACATATGCACACTGTTAACCTAATGAGCCTGATGGATTTAGACAAAAATTAAAATTGAAATTTTATTTGAATGTTCCTTGACACTAAACTACAAAAATGTTACCGTATTTTCCAAACTATAGAGTGCACCTCACTATAAAGTAAGCTGCACCAACTAAGGCTGCACATGCACTGTACAATATTTTCAATCGTTGTTCTCAGCTACAGCTCAAACTGTACAATGAAATTGCAGGGTTTAAAAGTTACAGCCCACGATGTATGTTCTTACGCTGTACGGCCTGATGCGTTCCAACTGCTCACACTGCATGTCCAAAACCTGCACATCAGACTCAGCGCCGAGAGATGGTGCTGGTCAGACTCGTCAATCTGGACGAAGAATAAGAAGATCTTATTTGCACATGCGCAGTGCTCGAGGTTCTGGTAAATTGGCTCGTAGCTCTTCTTCAACAGTAGAATTTTCCCACAAACACCTCACGAGGACTGATAGAATTTTAAAAATGTTTGATTTTCACCCGACTTTACAAGTCCTCATCAGGAGGAGCCCAAAAAGGGCAAATATTAATACAGTTTATGTCCAGCTTGAGAATTTATTTATTTATTTTCATTTTTTTTAAACTGGAAACCACATGGGCTATAAGCAGTTCGTATATATCAAACTGCCCCCCTCCAAACCTGTAGGAGGAGCTCCACATATAATGCCTGGAATAGGGACAAAGAAAAATGCTAGCTCTTATTAGCTTGTTGGCTTTCTGCAGTTAGAGCTTCTAATGAAGCCCTGAAGCAGTTGCCCACACTCTCCACAGGAGCAGCACAGCTAAAATGGCAAAAACAAATCAGAAAATATGAAAACACGAGACACGTGCTCTCCCGTGCCCCTGGTAACAAGGGCCTGGGCCAAAAGAAAAATGCCCCCCTCCAACTTGAATTGCAACCTTCAAATCCCCCCCCTAACGGCTCCCAAAAATCCTCAGAAAAGCACCTTCGCATAAGGCGCACGCTTCAAAGTGTGAGGAAAAAATAGCGGCTTATAGTCCAGGAAATACGGTTTCACTCTGTTCATGATCTTGAAAGCTTTTTTTTGTATTTTCCATTTTCAGCTGCTGCTCTCTTCTTTGTAGAATGTTTTTGCTATAATCTGCAGGATACTTTTACATTTTCAGTAAATAACTTACAAAAACACCATTCTAGCAGGTATAATAATATAAACTTCTGTTTATCACTGTCAGATTAAATAAGATGGCTCTTTACTGTTAAATACTGAACCTGGGATGGTTTTCTCATGGATCTATATTTCCCTCTGTGTTTTAGTCACAGGATGCTAACCCCCTGTAATCTTCAGGTTTTAGCAGTGTTAGCTAAATGGCCTTTGCACTCTGCAGGCGGTGCATGCACAGTGAGAGGAAATGACCCCTGAACCAGATGGGCTTTGATGCAGCCAGCATCAGTTTGCCAGTCTCACTGTAAATTACATTACAATTTGTTGCCTGTGTTAACTGAGTGAATGTGGCACTGATCAACCGTTTGTCGGTTTCAGGAATGTTTAGATGTTAATACAGTATATAAGCCATTTAAATTCATTTTTTTCTAAGCTATAAACAGGGTTTCCACAGGTCATTAAAAATAATTAAGTAATTAAATTATAATTGTTTAAAATAAGACATTAATTGGCATTAAAATTAATTAAATGTTATTATCGTGACATTTAAAATGCTTTATTAAAAAAAAAGAGAAAAGGTTTGTAGAAACATTTTTGTCTGATATATTATATCAGATATAACTGGTTCTGCATCTTTGTGCGGAACTGCTTCTGGTTGACCGCAAAGCCGTACGTTCGAGAAAGAAGCTTTAGGCATAGATAAAGCTAGAGAATGGGAAAATGCACATTTCAACAAAAGTGGCTGGAAAACAAGGAATCCAGGACATCGTAAAGATGACGAAGGATTTTACCATGTCTTTATATTTATATATATATATATATGTTCCTTAAAGCATTACATTAGAGTTACTCATTCCTGTATAAACCCTGTGTAAAGCAACTGCAGTGGATTAGTTAATTGGGACTTTTGTTAAAGACAAACCTTTTTCTCCTAATCTCTGATCTGCGACCCCCTACATCCTAAAAATAAAAATCCCCGCACCATGATGCTGCTGCCACCATGTTTCACAGCATTGTTTCTTAATCTAGTGTAGCTTTTTGCTTGTTGGTCCATATATAAAGGATTCTTCCATCTGAGTTTTGGAGCTTAAATATACTAAAGGTAAAAAGAATAATAATAAAATCTGATATTTCCTCATTTAGCAATGCGGCCATTGCTTGGCTTGCTGATAAGTCCCAGCATGTTAGTTAGGTAATTTAGTTTACACAGATGCTTAATGTTTTCACTACAATTTGATCCAGTTAGTAATTGCCTGATGTTTTTGTCATAGAGTTACTCTTTCCCTCACATTGTTGTTCAGAGGTTAGGGGGATCCTATCATGCCTGTGGCTATATTGATGGGATTGCATGGCCAGTATGTGACCCGTACAGAAATTTGATTGGGTGCTCTGAAACCCCATTCCCCAGTGACATTTCAAAAAATCCTCTAAACGAAGCTGCAAACAGACCCGACAGTATCGACATGAATGAGGAGCTGAGCTTTAGTTGTCTTGCATTCCTTCCTACCTGCTCTCTGCTCTGGCCTCTTGATTCAGTTTTTTAATTCTATATATAAAGCACATTACTCTGTAATCACTGTGATATAATGTCAATCTGGTTCTGATCCAGGATCAGTTAATAATAGAGGTAATTCATGAATTATTAAGGTTTTTATTCAGATGTATACCAATGGCAGTGAGTTATTCTAAGCATCTGTATGCTTAACTGAAACAGAAGTATGTCTCCATCTAGTGGTAAGTAGCAGTAAGAACAAGCTGTTATGGTTTGATCTTTTACTGTAGAATTGTCCTCAAACTCAGACCACATGGGTTTTTGGTTTCCAGAAGCTTTTGATTTAGTGACCCATTCCTTTTTTTTCTCTTTAGAAATATAAAAAAAATGTCTTTGAACTTTTTTCTCTGGTTTCAGATTTTTAAAAAGCAAAACACCCTAAAATAATTTCTCTGTTTTTATTGCTGTACTCTACTACATGATAGATCTTTTTTGTTTGTTTTTTACCGTCTTTGTAGAGACCTGGGTATATTTTGGGCTTGACTTGGAAATAAAAGCATAAATTCACATTATTTGTGTTGGATCCCTAACAAAAGTTAGTTTGTCATATGGATAATTTTAATATTTAGCACTTTTTAAATAAATATTTCCCCTATATTTCACACTATAACCGTCAGCGTCTCCTACACAGCAGTACATCCAGAGATGGTAATGCGATTGCCTGTGGGCTTCCTGACTTTCTCCTCCTTGCACTCTTGATAATTTGGCCTGTATTTGTGCTGAGTTTGCAGACGTCTTCTTCAAACCTGACAGCTCCAAGCTATAACATGGATTCAGTGTGGTTTATATGAATAAATATGAGTCGAATATGCACATATTTATACCCCCCTGACACAATAGTGAGTTTTACTGTTTTCCCTTTGTCCTTCTTCAAGTCTGCTGTCATTTTGTCTTCTGTTTGCTCCTCTTTAACCCCCAACCACAACCACGCTCATTAATGCCTTAAAATGTTGCTGACTATGAAATTGAGAACATAAGCTTTAAATTATCCAACTCTTACCTCGTTCAATGCTTGCTCTATAAGCTTAGGCTGACGTTTGTTATATCTCCCTTTTTCACTGAGCATAAACAGTGACGGCACTCAGACCAAGTAAACCTTGAGCTTAATGTTCTGTGTGGGTGAAGCGGAAAGGAAAATGCTTCTGCTGTCAGAGGGTGACACCTCTGTAGCACCTTATAGTCCAGATTATCCTCTAGTCCTCAGTAATTAAAACACAGAAAGCAGAATCACCATAATCTAAACTAAGAAGGATAACAGATTTATTTATCATTCCTTTTCCTGGATACATGTCATTGTTTTAAATAGAGCTAAAACATTTCATGTTGATTAAATAATTATAGAAATAATCATCAACTAATTGAGTACTTGATTAATTGTTAAAGTAAACAGGCTCTAAGACATGGCATTAGCTGAAACAGTAACCTTCTTAGAGCACTAATTATGCCAAAATTTGAAAAATGATTTATAAACATTTACATTTAAAATGGTACGGGTATAGTTTTAACTTCAGCTGGTTTAAATTCTGTAGTAATTCTTTTATTCATTTAATAAACACAGATTAATCAATTGGCAAAACAATGGTTAGAAGCAGGCCTAGTTTTAAAAAAAGTGGATTAAAAAGGAAACATTTTGCACAACACTTGGCGCAAAATCAAACTGGAGGGAAAATTCAATCTGGAATATAAATAAATATGAATGGCAGTTAATGTTCTGAAGACGATCTTCACCTTTACTGATGTTTGCTATGGCTTCATTATCCATAAAATGGCTTTAGCCTTCACTAGGGTCCGACTCTGGGTTCAGCATAAGTCTGAAATCGAATGGATGCAAATTCTGATAAGAATCAGTCAGATGTTGATCATCCGCCACATTTTTCCCAGCGCCTCCCTTCCTGCGCCTCCTGTGATGTCATGAAGCCAAATAAACACAAAAAATAAGCATTTGTGGTTTGATTTTAGGACCAGTGCTGTGGAAAATAATGCCCTCTCACCCTGCCACGTTTTTCTTCTCTATGACCATTTGTTAGGCTTTAAAGACATCACTAGATGGCGTCTTTAAAGCCTGAAATACTGCAGAACTACACCACCTGACCCGTAATTAGAAGCAGTTGTTTAAAGGCCAACATCTGCAGCCTTGAGCAGATCAATGAGGAGACAATGACCAGAGGAGGAGAACTATGGTGTGTTCTGGTGTGAGAAAGGAAGAACCTGTGTTTTTGAGGCGGAAGTGGCTTTTGACTAATCAGAGCGGAAGGCTGAAGCAAAGAGAGTACAGCGGAGTGTCTGACCATCGCCCTGAAAGAGCCGGCCTCAGCCGCCATCAAGGAAGTGGCTGGCTAGTGTTTGTTGTGAGGGGAGGGGCACTAGCAGAGAGGGAAGGGCAGACTATATCGACCAAAGTGGAACTGCATGCCACACACACACACAAAACACACGCTGAACATACACAAACACCAGGAAGCCCAGCAGAGGAAGGGGGGTGGGGTTGCGTAGGCGGGGCCCGCTCCCTTTCTCTCTCTGTAGGCGTCCAGACGACCTGCTCCGAAGGGAAAATCCTGATGTGGCCAAACAGGCGCTGAAGGGGGGAACTGGAAGCAGGGACAGGAGAGAGGAGGTTTTTAAAGGCTGGACAGGAGAAGAAGATACTATGGAGGAGGAAGAGGAGGAGGCGCTGGGCTACTTGGACAAGGTGCTGGAAGAGGAAGAGGAGGTGTTTGAATACGGAGATGGGGAGCTGGATCCCATCACTCCGGTACATAAGCAGTTCAAGGTGAGGCAGGCGCCGGACAGCAGGACGCAGGAGAAAAAAAACCAAAGCAACCTTGAAAGCTGAAGGCTGTAATTGGAGTCCTCTTATGATGCGGCGTCAATATGTGGCTTTATGTGCTTGTGAGCCATCTGGAGTGTGTGCGGTTGTGTGTGTGTGTGTGTGTGTGAGAGAGAGATGAAGCAGCTTCTCTAGAGCACATGTCTCCTCACTCTGCTGCTCTGTAAACACCTCTGATTTCTGTTGCCCGGACTAACTTCTGCCTCTGCATGCAAACTCCGTTCTGCAGACGAACTGCCCGCCGTCACTCACAATATCAGCTCTGTCATCTCAACCAATGAGTGCAGGGGACTCAAAAGGAAAGTGCAGAAAATCCTTCTGTGAGGAGGGAAAAAATACTTCACTGCTTTCTGGATTTCTCATCCTGGCCTTGCTACACAGTAGCTCTTTGTACATTTTCTTTTTCCTCTTCATTTTTTTTTTTTCCTCTTCCCCCCCAAAAAACTTTCTGAGACATTTTCTAACACTGACATGGCGAACTGAGCACCAGTTTAGCCAGTGGTTAGGTTTCATTGCAAAGCTGAAGGATCTTGCAAAGTATTCACACCCTGTTAAAATTGTTCACATGAAATCACAACAACAAACCTCGGCGTGTTGCACTCTAATTTAATGCAGCAAACCAACACAGAGCAGTGGCTGCTGGTGTGGTAGAATAAAAATAATGAATTTCATTAGAATTTGTACAAGTTAGAATGCATGCTAAAAACAAAAGATGAAAATAATGTACTTCCTTCTTTCCACCTCCATTTCGTCTTCTTAATTCAAATTCTGAGTTAAAAATAAACCGAATGAGTGACAAAATATGCAGTGTAGCATGCATAAATACTTTCACTACAGAGGTGCAATGTAAAAGTCAGTGGGTGGTGGCAGCATCATGCTGTGGGGGGACGACCTTTTCAACAAAAAGTCATGCCCAGTTTTAAAACAATGACGTAGTGAGGTCTTATGTCCAAGAATATCAGCCATGATACAAACCTAGTATCTTACCCCATGTGTCAAGGATCAACATCCAATAATATCACCTCCAGGTTTGATTATTTTCTGTATTTCTTCACAGAGATGTCTGTTAGTTCTATGATAAATCCTCCTCAAAGCTTTAGGACTGTTAGGCCAGCTTCGATTAGCTGCGTCCTTAGAAAAGACTCCTAAATCATTCTTCTTTGTGTAGTCGTCCCCATGTTGATCTTTCCGTCGCTCATCGTTGGCCACGCCCTTTCTCCTCAGAGATAACTTCACCGTCAGTAGCTGAGCTGGATCTGACACGTCGAGCCTGGGTCGGGCCTTATTCCTCGTCTTATCTGGCAGAACTGCTGCGCTGATATCATTCTAAGAATCTGACTGTGTTAATAATTAATTATCCTCTCTGCTCACTGTGTGGATCTATAAAGGTACATATGAGAACAGATTACTAAAACATGCGTTCTCCCTTAGCGTCCTGAGAACCCTGGAAAGGGATGCATAAAGATTTAGATATGGGCTCTAGTGGAAAAAAGTTTCCAAACCGTGAGAGGTTTTGAACTGAATATACCTGGAAGTAAAAGACAACACTGACGGAGTAATGAATGGATAATAAGAGGAAAGGAAAAGTCATAATCGGAAATATTTTTATATTGTGGCCCTAAAGAGGAGTTGGCTTGAAAAAGAGGAAAAAGTGAGGCTAATGCACAAACTAAAAACTCAAAAAAAACTTTATTGCCTGTCAACAACTTCAATCAGACTTTAATAAACAGCTTTAAAAAAAACATTATAAAGATGATTGTTTAGGCTATAAATGCACTTAGAATGCTTGATTTTAAGGCCTGCTGGTTTTTTAGCTGCTATAGTCACCTGGTCATGTTAAATCCCTCATTAAGGGGCTCCATTATTTGAACAAGGTCATTTGGTACCGGGCCGCACAGAAAAAAGTATACATATATATATGTGTGTATATATATATATATATATATATATATANTATATATAATTTATCGACGATTAGAGTCTGAGTGATGTTTTATTTTGAAAAATATAAAAAATTGCGGTATTCTCTCTTAATTGCCTCAGTCGGTGCATCTGTGCCTCTTGACACAGGTAATTTAGTTCAAGACTCATCCTATCTATAACATCCTATCTTTGTGAAGCAGGATTTTCTGCTGTTAGAGCGACCAAAACAAAGCTACGGAGCAGACTGGACATCAGGAGCACAATTTGTGTGTCATTGTCTACGATTAGGCCTAGATTGGACTGGCTTGTTGTTTTATTTTTATGCTGTTTGTATTTGATTTTATGCCAGTAGTATCATTTTACTTGATCGTATTTCCCCCACCCCCCCGGCCAGTCCGTGAAAATATTGTCTGACATATAGCGGTCCGTGGTGCAAAAAAGGTTGGGGACCGCTGTTTTAAAGGATAGTGTCAGCTCTTTGGATCCAATCCTATCATGTTAGAGCCTAGCGGCAGACAGAGATGGGCATTTTTGGAGGTTTGTGTCCTACCATCATAAATGTAAACTGGGAGTGTTACCTGGAAATGGGTGGGGAAATACTTTTTAATTGGTGGGGTCTCTGAAGTTCTAAAAATCTTCTTGACGTGGCATTTAAACCAGCCTTTTTAGGACATTCTTTTCACAACTAGGCCATTCTACAGGATAATAACGAAAATAAAACATTTGGGCCAAATCAACACTGGCATATTTAACCAGACCTAAACTTATTTTTTCTCCCGTGACCATCTGGATTAAAATCCTGTAGCTGAGGAGAGGCCGATTGAGTATTATAACTTTGTTTTTCTTTCGGTTTCATCCCTTAAAGGTTCTGAATTTCATCCCATTTATGTATCTTGATTTCTGTAGTTGTTCCAAGCTGTTAATGAGCTTCATCCTTATGTTATCCTGATGTTGCTGCTCTGGGATCATCTAGGAAATGAGCTGTTTGCTGCATGCATTGTGCACCTTCTTATGTTGTCTGCTGTTTTCTCAGGGCGATGTTGAAAAGGGGCTGGAGATGAAGAAACTGGTCCTGTCTGGATTCCTGGCCAGTGAAGAGATCTACATCAACCAACTGGAAGCCCTCCTGCTGGTAAGAACCATCAGCACATCCCCATACAAAGAAAGAATGACTCAAACAGAGTCATGACCACTGTCACTGCAGCTTCCTGACGCGTCTCCCCAGACTCAAGCCGCGCAATATGTCACTTCCTGTCTTTTTAAAGCTGCATGCTGCACTTTGATCAACCTGTTGTCTTACACACGTTGAATTTAAGATAAAGACTGCTCTACTGTTTAGAAACACAACAGATAATAATCAGGATAGAAGCGGTACAGCAATAAAAGCAGGAGTTTTTTTTTCTTGGGCTTTCAGTAATGTTGGCAGAGGTCTGTCCTGACCAACTTCCTGCTATTTCAGGCCATGATGACAACACGGCGGGACGTTGCACAACTCCCTGTCTGTTTCTGCTCTCCTTTCTTTGCTACGTCTCTGTGTTCCCACAACACATTTTCATCCATGTGTTTTATTCTTGTTCTTTAAAAGGACATATTCAGCAAGTTTTCTTCTTAAAAACCACAGCGACAGACCACTGGCAGAAGTAGTTTCTGTTTGGGACAACATCTAGTGTTTGGTTTTATTGAATAGATTGGTTCCACTGTGACCATGTGTTTTATTTAGGCTGTAAAGTTCAACGATTTACACCATAAAACCACCGTCAGATGTTTTATTTTTGTTCTTTTGTTGTTGTTTTTTTAAAAACACATGACCTGAATGTAATTGGTTTATTTATTTAAATCACTGTGAAATATTATGTATTCATATAACACCAGTTTGGGACTTGTGGGGGGAATAAATCAGATCATGGGTTTATTTAAAATAGTTTCAATGTTTATTTTGAATCAGCCGGATTCTGATTGGTTGATTATCACTGAGCTGTGATAGAAACGGACCCGTCAGAGTTCCAGAAGTAGTTCTGGATTGTATTTCTAGGTTTGAAAACTTAAGATGCTGTAAATGAAGAGGAATGATTGTTTAAGAATGTTGCCTTCATCCCAAGTGATGAATTAGAATCATTTTGGTTAAGTTACCAGTAAATTTCTTACTTTTTCCTCATTAAACTCTGAGATTTTTTCCAAAATAAAAAACACCCAGATAAGCTGTTTAGCTTTCCCTCTACAGGTTGAGAGTCATGTTCTCGTTTGTTCTATAATTAAGCTATAAACTGAGGTGTATTAAAATAAAATCCCTTCTATAGCTTCTTATTTTTCACTTATCAGTCACTGATTTCCTATAACTTCACCCAGCTGCTTTGTTGATGCCTGAAACTTTGATAATTTCACATATCTGTTCTTAAATGTGTGAAAATGAGCAGCTTAACCTCATTTTAACAAGCTTTGATTGTTCTTGTGAAGAGCAGACTTTAGTATCTTATAAACTGGATCACACAGTGAGCCTGCAGCCATCATCAAGGTTGTTTAAAAAATAATCCGTTCTGTTTAATGAATCCTCCCCAAAACCCCTGCAATCAGCAAGACTCTGACTCATCATCAGCCCAAGTGAGCTCTTTCATCTAATCCAGACCCTCATTCCCACCCACCAGAACCACTCTGCACGTTGTCATTAATTGGGTTGGTGTGAAAATTGCTCGCTTAGACACATTGATGCAGAATAACGGCCAGATACAAAGCAGAAATTAGATGTCAGATGGGAAATATTTGCTGTTTTTTCCATTACACGTTTTACACACTTTACACAGCGCCTGCTCGCTGATGGTCTCCATTGATACGATTTCCTCCTTCCTCTGCAGCCAATGCGGCCCCTAAAGGCTGCAGCCACCACCTCCCAGCCCGTCCTGACCATGCAGCAGATAGAGACCATCTTCTACAAAATCCAGGACATCTTCGAGATCCACAAGGAGTTCTACGACGCCCTGCTACCCAGCATCCAGCACTGGGACGAGAAGGTCACCGTGGGGCATCTGTTTCAGAAGCTGGTGGGTCTGACGTCGCCTCAAGAGTCACGCTGCCTTTTCAGTTTTTTTCCTTGATGTCATCCACAGTTGTCAGGCTTCTCACTGTTTGCCAACCAAATTTAGAGAAGTGATTCACTGAGTGGCTGTGCCTGTTTGTGTGTTTTCCTGACATTTGAAGAAACACTGCAGCTTTTAGTCTTAACACTTTTTTTTAAAGCTAAGCAGGATGTTTAGCTATGTGTTGGTTCAGGGCAGTTTGGTTGTCTGCTCACTGAATTTGTGCTTTGAAGTAGCTAAAGTTTGGGTTAAACATAAGAAAACACTTTCAATGGGTTAAAGCTAATGTTATCCTACAAAAGGTATAAAACTAAATGCTCATGTAGACTTTAGAGGTCTAATCATTGGAAATGGTTGAGTTCAGATGACATTTTCAGGAAAACTGGAACCGTGTTATTAGACTTTTAGTTCATACACAGTCTCTCCTACTGAGAGCAAACATGGAAGGTAAATAAAAACCGTTTTGATTTGTTGTTCTGTTTGCATATTTTGACTTAGACCAGTTTCCTGAAGGTTGAACACATCGCTGCTATCTGGGTATGAATTTATCCAGACGTCTCTTCCATCATGAGAGATCCTGTGCCGCTATGCCATCATGGCTGCATTGTTGTTGTGATAAGAGCAGAGGAAGCAGTTCAGCTCAGTTAAGAGTGCAGCATCTATTTTAGACTGACTGAAGCGGTAACCTGATTGTGGCTCAGCTTGCTTCTGATATTTTGCTGTTTCTGTTGGCTGCCGGGTTAGAAACACTTATTAATGATCCCAGATCATACTAACTAAGCAACAGTAATCCCTTAACTGAGATTTCCTTCTTGTCACTCTAAGCTTTACAGTGAAATGACTGAGGGTGAGCGGAGCTTTCTAAGAACCTTCTGGGTTGAAGGATAACCTCAGAAGTCACCTTATTGGTTAAAAGCAGTCAGCCTGTGTGTAATGCTATGAAATGAGGAGATAACACCATCATGATCTATGGTTTTTCTAGAGGAGTTTAAGAGATTCACACCTCAGTGGGGGTGATCTGTTTACTGAATTTAACTTAATTCTACTTGAAATTAATGCTAAATAAAAGTAATACTGAACTAATGTTATTTTCTTACAAAAATAAGGTGCCTTCAACTCTCCCTTCGATCACCACAGTACAGGGATCGCCAGTTGATTTTGTATCATCTTATAAATATCTTGGCATTATTTTAAATAAAAGTGTAACATTTATAGCCTGGGTGCCATTCCGAACTTAGTCCCGCCCACAACGTTTAAGGTCGGTAAGTTCGGTCTGGCATTGCTCAATAGTAGCGCAAGTATGCTCGCACAATATCTGGCGGGCCAATCAAATTGTCAGGGCGGGCTTTATACGATGATGGACAGATGATCAACAGTAACGTAATCAACCACGTCACCAAAGCGCGCTTGGGTGACAACAATAATGGCTGCCGCTGGAGAGTTGAGGTGTGTAGATTCTGCTATTAGGTCTGTTCTAGAAGATATCGACAGCAAATTAATTTTCAAAGAGGAACAGAGAAACGCGATCAAGGCTCATCTTCTTATTATAGGCGTGCAACTGCACGCTTTGAGTTTTGTTAACAACAACTATGCCTCGCTTAACATACGTCACGCACTCCGTTGCTCTTATTGGTTGTAGGTCTATCCAATTGAATGCAGAGGCATTTTTTTTCCTGGTTCGTTCGAAACACGCCCCATAATCACAGCTCTATGGAGCAGTATCAGACTCATATTCTGAATAGATTTGAGTAGGACTACGTCAGGCTAGAACATTTAAGCCCCACATTGAAAACCTGCTTAAAAGCTTAAGCTATTTATTTTAATTATTATATTTTTTTCTAAATAAATCTTGTTTCTAATACAATGCCGAGAAACAACTGGTTTTTATCACTTTCATCAGCCATGCAGACTCCCACACTGGTACACATTCATTTACAAATCCATTCCAATCAGTTACCACCTTATTTACCTTTTTGAGATGTTTAGAAAAAAAAACAACATTTATATGCACTTGCACCCATTTTTAATGATTTTTGTAATATATTTATTTTCAAATTTTTGTTTTTTTTTTATACCGTGTATTGTTTTCTAAAACATGAGACACTAAGTCTTCAGAGATTTTTCCTGTCTACATAAAGGATTAAATAAATTAATAAAGTAAAATAGCCATTAGTTGGGTCATAACACAAACCGGCTGAGTATGGGCAGGAGCTTGTTTTAAGAAAGCCGGAGGAATTGTTATTTACCATTCAGGACAAACTATGTAGATGTGGATGAACGTCGGATGTTATTTTTAAAACTACATGCAACACGTGGCGAAAAAGTAGCATTGTGCTTCACTCTGAACACATCATGATACCACCACCACCGCAGGTGGTGGTGGTATCATGCTGTGGGGAAGCTTTTAGTAAGCTGTAGCAGGGAAGCTGGTCAGAGGCTTTGGAAAGAAGGATGGAGCTGAAGTCTTGACTGGGGCAGAAATTAACCTTCCAGCTGGAAAATCACCCCGTATGTAGTCGATACCACATCAACAGTGTTTATTTTGTCATGCTTGAATGGAAAAAGATGGATATTCCTCACAAGACTTGGAACAATTCTCATCACATTTCAACTTCATACTGTAAATGTTGTTGTTGTTGTTTTTTTTTTTGGTCTACCTATCCATCCATTTTCCAACACGCTTCTCCCTACTGGGGTCGCCTGGGCTGCTGGTGCCTATCTCCAGCTGATAATGGGTGAGAGGCAGGTTCCACCCTGGACAGCTGGCCAGGCCATCACAGGGCAACACAGAGACAAACAGGACAAACAACCATTCACACACACACTCACATCTAAGGAGAATTTAAAGCCAATTACCGTAAGAGTACCCGGAGAGAACCCAAGCATGCACAGGGAGAACATGCAAACTCCATGCAGAAAGAATCCGAGCCGCAAATCGAACCCCGAACCTTGTTGTGCTACCCACTGCCCCACTTTGCAGCCCGGTGTAAGACCTAAATCTCCCTTAAACCTTTTAAAGTTTGCAGCTGCGATGTGAAAAAATATAAAAATTCAGAGCGTGAAGACACCTGACTAGAACGATGCGTTGCAATTTTGAATGACACAATTAAAGAAATAGGACAGTTACTGCAGACCAAACCACCGTAGTTTTTAACATTTCACTTTAAATTCAGGAGACGTCAATAATTCAATTCAGTTTGTTAAAGCTGTGAATAAAGCGCCAATTCACAACACATTATCTCAAGGTGCTTTACAGAGACAATTCAACCAGATCGTACAGTCAGATTGGTTCAAAGTTTTATATCTTATGGAAAACCAGTTGATTGCATCAACTAATTGACTCAACAGCAATCCCTCACAATAATGGTTACACTGTATGTATGAAGTGCAACCACAATTATTGGTTTTAAGCCACATTAAAATACTTTAAAGGATCAGTGCTTCATTGCAGCAGCTCCTTGTTAATAATGCATTAATAATGTTAAGTATTAATCAAGGCTTTGTTAATGGTACTTATAACTGAAACATTATTTAATTTTTGCTTTACTTTTTTTAGCTGGTTACTATCAACCTGTAGCAGGTAATCCATTATGAAGAGACCCCTGTCTGTTAGCTATTGCCCCCCCCTGCTGAACCTGATTCTGTAAGGGAGGTGAAAAGAAATGTTTTAAGTTGCTGTTGGAGAACTGCTGAAAAAAGTAACATCTTGGGGCTGATGAGGGGAAATATCACTGGATCCCATTTATACGCCAGTTATCTAACAAACCCTCAAAGTGAAAACGGGCCCGAAGTCTTTCTGTCCTACCATCACAAATTGTTATAAATCAGGGTTGGTCAAATTCAACTGGGATTTGGTCAGATTAAACTAAATGATGTAACAATGGTAATTAAAGGTGCCCCTCACATCTCTATAAACGCACATCAGTCGCTTCAGTGCGCTCCTGAACGCTCCCCTAAATGGTTACATGTAGATTAATTGCTCTGGTTGCTGAAACAGTGTTGGGTGTAAATGCAGCATTAAAAATAAATTTAGTGTAATATTACTGATAAGATACTTCCTTAAAATCTAAAAGCTACTAAAAATGTTATATCAATAACAAATTAAACAAATCTATCCGAATTTGGAGTTTGGGCTGAATAAAACAAGAGTGACTTGTAAATCTATGACTTATAGATCACTCTTCTAAAGAAATTTGACTAATTTGAGTGTTTCTTTAAAATATTGTGTGTTTATATAAATATTAAGCAGATAAAAAAAAAATATTAATATACTGTCCTTTAAACCACGTTTTTGACACCATGGCAAAAAGTTTAGACAACCCTGTTCAAGAGAGTCTGAACTAAGAGAATCCTTCAATATAATCTTATAAAATGTTTAGACTGCATTGATAACGTTAATTTATGTGACATTTTCCCCCAGTAGAGACATGTTCTCAAATTAAAGGCTACATGTTTATAAGCCTTCTCAATGTGGGAGTGCTTTTCCCATGAAAGAGGAACTTGGGCTTTTTACAACCAAATGACAAATATACCAAAAACCCCATGCCCTGTCCATATCTGTTAAAGAAAAAAAAAAATGTATTTAACTCATTAAATAATATCCCAGGCAGACCAACCCAAAATATGTGTGACTAAACGCAGTGTTTATTAAAAATGAGCTGATGTTTAACATCAGACCAGGTGGTACAATAACTAGAAACTTTCAGAGTTTCCCTTTAATGACTCTCCTCCGTTGGGATCACAGTCACACTAGCAACATTCAGCCATTACTGTAGTCATCAGCTCCCATCTGTGCTGTTTAAATGTGCGTAGATGAACATGCTGTGCGACAGTAAAACATTTAGTCAGGGCGGCAATGTGAGAGTACAGATGGAAGCTTAATTAGCTGCTATACACCCTGCTGCTCCTCGTCAGCAACACGGTGTCCACCGGAGCAAGATTTCAAGGAGAAAACGCAAAGAAGGGAGAAAAGACCGCTTTAGCTCCCAGTTTTTATCAGTTACTTTGTTGGATATGTTCAATGTACTCTTTTTTTTTTTTGTTTTTCTGCCTAGTAGTTTAAATGATGAGTTTTCTCAAATGCACAGGCCTTAATGCAATGAAGCTCTTAGTGTAACATGAAGGATGTGACGGCTGCATCCAATTGTTTTTTGTTTGTTTTTTTTTCAGATACAACAAACAGGGATTTTAAGCAGGAAAAAAAAAGGTCTAATCTGCAGCTAACCGTTTTAGTCAGTTTCACTTTAAGAACGTAAACAACAACAAACTTCCCAACTGCATAAAATAAAAATTGCGTTTTTTTTAACAGGGTTTTATAAAATCAGATCATGACCAGCCCAGAGATTTCGTTTCTTTGTTTTTATTTTAAGGTTCTGCATCAATGGAAATCTACAAATTCTGTCAAAATTTCTATTAAGCAACAGTAGAATTTATACGAAGAGGAAAATAGGATCTCCTAAATAAATTAGAATATCGCACACACTCTGTGCCCTAAAATGTTAAGCATTCCACAGTGAAAAGTTTCTACTGTTAATGATTTATGTTTTAGCCAAGAAATAAAATAACCTAGTCGGCATTCAAAAGGAGATGGGATAATTTCACAGCTAAGTTTTAACTTTTTTAAATTCACCATCAATTGATCCCTGAGTTTAGCTAGTGTTTGTGTGATAATGATAGAGAAGCACTCTGGTTTGCCTGTACTATCAAAGCAGCATCTATTCAAATGTTTGGTTTTTTTTCAACCAAAGGGTTGTTAGATTTGATCTTTATTCTATCATTATTAAAGAGATTTGTAAATACACCTTACTGACTTATTAACTGTATATATGCAGATCTCTCGTGCCTAGAAACAGATTTGCACCAATCAAATAAGTCTGAACTAGAAGTCAGACCAATCAAAGTGTCATTGGTTCATATGTGCTTCATCCTGCAAGGTCTAACATGATTTTTCAAAAAAAAAGAAAGTAAAAATAAAATCTAGCACAATGTTGAAGAGGAAATCATGGTCCGGCATAGCTCCAGCCCTCAGATTCCCTCTCCAACCAAAGTTTGACCTGTTGTGTGAAGAAGTGTTGTTGTTTTCTTTCTAGCGCTGCCTGTTTCCTTCCATCCTGGACGTTTTTTATCACTGTGTGCTCCGTCAACATGTGGCACAGAGAGAATGGTGACTTTAACACGAGCTTGGCCTTCTCACTCTGTCTATATTTGGGAATGCAGTGATCACACATGGTGGTTTCTGTTCTCCTTCCAATGTTGTGCAAATCTGTCTAGTTAATAGTGAGAAGTCATGTGGACAGAATTCCTTTTTTATGGACATCATTTCTGTTTTTTACTAAGAAGGACCAAAGTTTTCTGATAGAAAAGAGTGAAGTAATTACAAGGAAAACGTAAGCTGGTCTATGTTTTCTAGTTGGTGTGTGTTTAGTTAGTTCCCTGCAGGGACTAAGCTTTGCAGAACTCTGTTTTTGTTGCTGTCACAATTACAGGTTTTTGTGTTTTATCTCTTCTAAGTTTGAATATCCAAAATGGACAGTTTTACTCTGCTGTTTAACTCTAGTTCAGGCAGACTGGATGACTGGACTAGTGTTAAAGTCTTAAACCAGGTCATTTCAGCTGTGGCTGAGAACCACAACCCAATCTTAGGTCTTTTATTTATTCATCCAGATTTGTGTTGTGTTTCGCTCCTTTCACCTCTGGGTTTCTTGTCTTAAACTCTGACCAGTTTTTCCATCTTTGCCTAATAAAACTCATAACAGGACAGCTTTCGATTATTCCATGAATCTGGTTTATTATTCTTTACCTTCTTGGTGTCATTTTCAGTTCTTATTTTATCCCTTTCCTTCGCCATTTTTTTATTTTCATTTTGTCAGTTTCTGACATATAAAACCCAGTGAAATCCTTTGAAGGCTGTGGTTACATAGTGAAATGAAAACATCAAAGGGAGAAAAAAATCCTAAGGCTCTGTATCTGTAGAAATCCTGAAAACTGCAACATGAGAGGTGAAGAGAAATGGAGACGTTTAGACATGGACTTCAGGAACAAATGGTTGCTGGTTCAATCTGTTCAGCTTAATCCACTGTCATTGCTCTAAAAGGATCCAGTCAACTCCTTACCTTCTGCATTCAAGCCCAGCTGTTGCAGAGTACATGTGTAGCCTGTGCTACTATTCACTCACAGGGCAGCAGAGTGGGTCTGTTAATGGATGGAAGGGGAGGAGAAAGATGGTTGCTCTTTCAGTGAAGATGAATGCTTATTTCCACCTGTGATTAGAATAATAGTCTGTTTCTGTCTCAGCAGGTTTCTTAATACTCCTCTGCCTTTGTTTTTGTCTCTCATGTTTTAGGCTAGCCAGCTGGGAGTTTACAAGGCCTTTGTGGACAACTATAAGAACGCTCTGGAGACGGTGGAGAAGTCTAGCCAAGCCAACATCCAGTTCCAGAAGATATGTGAGGTCAGTTTTTCCTTCCTGGTAGGACGATCAGGAGTCAAACACAAAGCTGCAAATGAGCAGCAATCCATCGGCTGGTGTCCTGAAGTTTGTTTTAAAGACTGCTTTTCCTCCAGCATAAATTAGACCGTAAACTTGTTAGTTTCTCTCGGCTGCCGTAAATCCTCCTGCATTAATAAATGTGGACAACAAAGAAGGGAAGCAAATAAATCTGAAAGAAATTTTTTTGATTCAGAGAGCAGCTGTGTTTATGGGGAAATGTGGGTTTTATTATGAGGAACAGAAGTTAAGCAGAGTGAAGGTCATATAGTCAGCCTTTTAAACTAAGCCCACGTGTTGATACATGAAGGACTCCTACAGCTGCAGCCTTCAGCTAACTCCTGTCTTCCTCCTGCTGATAGTTTATCTAGAGCCTGTTTTTGGTAGATAATTTAATTTAGATTTGACTTATTGATAATTCAGGCTTTAACCCTTTCATTTATACTTCTGAGCTCTACCTTAAGTGCAGTTAAAACAAGTTCATCTTGTGTCATGGTCACTAAAGTTTCTGCTAGAGTTACAGAAAAGTCTTTTTACTTGGCTCTTTACCCTGAAAAGCTTATACAAGTAATTGGTTAAGCCGTATCTCCAAACACCCAGTCTTATGCTACGTTCAGACCGCACGCAGCAGAAGCAGCAAGAACTTCTTCACTTTTGATGCTTGTACAAGTTTAGTTCTGAAGCGCAGTTGAAGCATATTTGCTGCTCTACCTGCGCGGTCAAAAAGTTTGGCTGACACGCGTTGGGAGGAGCTACCCTATCCTTTCTTTGCCTCTAACAATGGCGGATGAATTCTAGAGAGTGGCTTGGCTTATTTTAATGAATAATGCTACGTCCAGACCGCAAGCAATGGAAGCAGCAAAAAAGCTTCTGCTGATTCATTTTTGATGCTGCTCCACATTAGGGTCGGATGACCATTGAAGTGTGTCCAGATGCGTCTGATGCTTCTGTGTTCAATAGCAGAGATTCCGAAAGTCCACCTGAAAACTTCATCTGTGCAGTCAGTTTATCAAGATTATAATCCTGCCTCAAATATAATGCTCAGACTCCCGGAACATTGGCGTTGCAATGTGACTTAGAATCCCGTTCAACAGTAGCCTTCGGCCCGGTCGCCTCGTCTGGGTTTTCCGCTACTGTTCGCGTCAGCTGGAAGGTGGTGTAAGCGTTTTTCATGTACGCAATCCAAACTCCAGGCACCAGAATAATAAAGTTGAACATATTTTGCCAGCAGGTTTCATTGTTTTAAGTTAATTTAGAGGTTAATAAACTCTTTCAGAGGAGTGATCATAGGGATCTGCATCAGCAGATCCCTATGATCTGTTTCCCTGCCAGATCCCTATGATCTGTTTCCCTGTCTGTTTCCCTGCTAGCTCCCAGATCACCTTCTCTGATTAGTTGATGTGGCACGTCGAGCAGCAAAAAATCCAGCTCCAGCATCTGCTGCTTTTTGCACTGCGTCTCGTGTGACAGATGTTTAGAAGTTCTTTACCACTGCTTCAGCTACTCCTGCTGCTTAAAAACACGCTGCTGAACCTTTTGCTGCGCCAAGATGCGCTTCAACCATTGACTTTGCATGCAAAGTAGCTGCTTCTGCCGCATCTGCAGCGTGCAGTCTGATCATAGCATAAGACAGCACCATGCCTCTGTCATTCTTAAGCCCTGAACACACCGAACATGAGTTAGCGTTCAATGCGACGGAAAATCGTGTTGTAACACGTAATGGCGCTTAGCACTTACTGACTGTGAACATGATTTTCTACAAGGGAGATTGGGTAACTCCACCCAAGATAGACCCCAAACTACGCAGCAATTCAGCAGCAATTCAGGGGTCTGACAGGAAGAGAGACGCCATTGTAAAGTAAAACACATCTGGGAATTGCAAAATAAAATCTGTCAGTTGCAAGGAAAAACAGTCAGCTATGCCCTGATTGGAATCATACAGGGTGCAGGCTGAAGGGACTCGGACATAAGCAATAAATAAAAGATTTCAGTAAACCTTATACATTATAGGACTTTAAAAAGATATAAATCAGATAAAAATATAGATCCTCTTTGAGCCTAAAAAAACAATGAGGGACAGAACAGAAAATGGCAGCTTATCACTCTCCCTTTAAAAAAAAATATTGAACAAACTTCACAGAAAGCTCTCAGAGAAAAACCTCTCACTGCCTCACCAATACCTATATAAACTGTCCCACAGCCTTTAGATTTAATACCCCTTATATTTGTAACAGCCATACTCTATCTTTTCTGGCTTAAGAGCATGTTGTACAGGCTGGTCATGAACTTTGGCTTTACTTTAGCAGCGCTGGCTGTTTTTTACTTTTTTCATTTGATTAAAAAGATTTTTTTATAATCGCCCCCAGTCAAATGTGGGACATTGTTTCAATTTGTCGGGCACAGAGACCAAAGCAAAAAAAATAAAATAAAATGCACAGATCAGGATCTGCTACTCTATGCAAAGCAGGAGCCTCTCTATTCAAATTACAGTCAGTGTGACAATGAAAAAAATCGCATCGTAGATTTGAAAAGTCGAAGTTAAACTGGTGTGACCGGGGATTTGCATAAGGATTGTGGTTTAATATTTTATTTTCACATTAAAATAGTCTGTGATCTATGAAATTGAACTGTTAAAAAAGAACCTGCATAACCTTTTTGTGATACAGCTGATGAAATTAGCAACAGTACCCCATCATCAGTGGGAAAAAAATGATTCCTCAGCAACCAGAATCCACACTCTGGATCAGACCAGGACCCCCATAATAAATACTTCTCTATACGATTCAAGTACAATAAGAACAAAAACATAAAATGTGAAAAGCTTGATTGACTAATTCATAAGTATTAAAATTATTACATAACTTAAAAGTTTATTTATTTGAATTGGTGAAGCATATCAGACATGTATCTGTCCAAGTTTACTGATCTTTTTCTCTGTGCTGCTGATGCTACTCTAAAACCTGACCATGTTGAATGTCCTGAGGCTCCTGCAATCAATACCGTGCTAAAAATACAGATACGCTGGGTTTATCTGTATAACATGGACAGAAACATTTACCCATCCCTTGTTATACTCTGATCGATGCAGAGCTACAGTGAGGTACTGGTGCCTTTCTCCAGCTGTCATTTTGAGAAAGCTTCAGCACAAAGAGAACTAGCCTATAAAACAGTGACACCATACTAAACATCATCAGTTAATAGTTAAACCTTTGAAAAACAAGTAATGGAATGTATCCCTGACCTGTGGTTTAACTGTCAGTTAGAGCTAACCGTTTAGCTGTTAATTACCAATGATTTGTTGGCTGTGAGGCAAATCTCAGCCAGCTTATGTTTACTTGAAGGAAAAGGTTTCAGAGTAATGGTAGCTTGTTTTATTTACATTAAAATAGTAGTTTAAATGAAAAAGATTATTAAATATTCCACCAAATAAATGTTTATTTAATAAATAAAACACAAAACATATTTAGAAATAAAGTTTTAGCTTATTTAGTAATTTCTTTGTTTACTTTAACATTTATTTATTATAGATGGATGGATGGATGGATGGATGGATGGATGGATGGATGGATGGATGGATGGATGGATATTAGATAGATAGATAGATAGATAGATAGATAGATAGATAGATAGATAGATGGATGGATATTAGATAGATATTAGATAGATAGATAGATATTAGATAGATAGATAGATAGATAGATAGATAGATATTAGATAGATAGATATTAGATAGATAGAGAGTTAGGCAAAAAGTTATCGGTATCCCTCAAACTCAGGCTTTTTGAAATATTGGTAATTGGCTTATATTTCAGAAATCTCAGAACCTCTTAAATAAACAGATTCTGATCCCTGGACAGTTGTTGAGTCTAAGTCGAATATAATTACTAGCTGATCCTTTAACTTCAAATAGCTTTACTTGGAGTTTTTTTATGCCTACAATCCTGCCTGATGGGTTTTTGGTCAGCCCTTCTCAGTACATGTCTTTGACTGCATGTTTTTTTAAATCAGATTTTCTCTCTTTGTTTCCATTCAGACTGTTAAAGTGAAAGGCCCCAAAGAATCCAAAGACTGCACCACAACAAGCTCTATGGAGGGTGAGTTCCAGCACACATCTGCCTCTGTGTTTCAGATAGTCTCCGTCTGTGCTGGGAAAAGAATCCCTCCTGCTTGCGTATGCAGCGGTGGGCATCAGGACTCAAACTGTAGGATGTGTGAACCTGCTCTCTCTCTCTCTTCCTCTCATACACACTCACTCTCTCGCTCTCCGGCTGCCTGAGAAGAGAGGCGGTGAGCTGGAGAGTAGAGGCAGGAGAGGAGAAGAGGGATATGGAGGTTCTGCTGGTGCTCAGACTCTGTTGTAACTGCACATACGGTAAATAAATGCATGAAATGAGCTGCTGTTGGACAAAGAGGACTTTTATTTTTCTTATCTTTTGTCTTGTATCTCTGGGATTCTGTAGTTAATTGGTGAAGTAGGAGCTGAGCAGATGATTAACCATCTATTTTTGGAGGTTTACTGGAATTTATCTCATGGTTTGCAGTTATTGGTAACGCTTTCTTTCTGTTTTTAAATAAGACTTCAGAAACGTTTATTACATTATAGTGCATGTGTATTTGAGTGAATGTGCATGTGGTAAATCTGCTAGGTAGGGGTCTTCTGCCTCTACTTGCAGACTTAATGGAGGGTTAGGCCAGGGGTTAGATTTCTATACATTTATCCAGCCGAGGGAACCTGGGTGTGTGATTATTTCATCTATTGTCTAAAGGACATTGCTATGCAGTTTCTGTGCTTTTGGTAGAGAGAATGTTTCCCCCCCAGCAGGGTATATCAGCATCCAGAGGAATCTGTTTTTAATTTCGAGCTTCAGTCCCTTGTTTGCCATTCATATATCAGAGGGACTCTTAACACACCCACATTTTTCAAGTTTTTCCTGCTGCTGGTTTAAATGATAACTGATCTGTTTGATCCTTTTTTGGAAATGTGGCATCTGTGAGAGCAAAGCAATGAAAGTGTGACCTTAGATTTATTTATTTGAATAAAGGCAGTAATGGGAAATTTTAGGGTTTTAAATACTTGTTTTTTGGGTTTAAATTTTTAGTTTAAACTTTGCTGTAAAATAATTTAAACTCATTGGATCTAGTTGGTTACAGGATGAAGAGCCTGTTGTGGTCATGTGTTCTGGTTTTCTTTGCTTTTTGGTTAGAAGCTAGTATTTCTCTGAAAAAAGGGCTTACATCTACTGCAGCATCTGGTACAATGATATCAGGAAGATCTTTGATTTGCATGTTATTTTTTAATTTTTTATTTTGGTATCTGTTATCCAATTTGTCCAACAGAAAAGGTTCTGCTCTAGAAGGTTTGAGATCTAAGAACACAGCACAGATTTCAGAAGAAATCTGTGGAATCAGTTTGTGAAGACGACTGAGGCTGTCATTAGTAAACAGTACCTATCACAGCCGATCAGCTCAGTTTTGTACTCTTTAGTTCTATTTTAAAGAGCTTTGCATTTATTGATACCAGCTCATGCAGATGCAATCTGTACCCAGCTGCTTTAGTTTCTCAGCAGATGAGGTCAGTGAAACTAAAAGCACCACTGATAATCATCTTCAACCTTCACTGGCTGCTTTTCAGAAAAATTTAGACGAAGCTCTAGATTCAGAATCTTTTGATTTCCTCATTTTCTTCCTTCTAATTTTAATATTTCTCATATCCCTGGGAATGTTTTTTATGTGCAGCACACATCCATAGTCTTTATCATTAAGGCGTATACCGTTCTGCAGATATCCGGGATGCTCGCTCCTCTGTTGGCCAGTTTTCTAATGTTTCAACCGCACCCTTTTTTTTTTTATTTGGGAATCCTTTTGTTTGCATTCAGCGTTAACTTAAGCTCAGGATTGGATCTAACCTGCTCTTTGTAGTAAAGAAACTTCTCACAGTCTGCAGAGTGAAATCTGACAGCTCCTCTGTTGCAGTTGTGACCTGAAACTGTGTAGGAGGTGATTTTCAGGATCAGGCTGAGGGGTCCATCACAAATAAAGATCAACAGTTTGCATGTTAATCAAGTTGTCAAGGCGACCTTGGAGACAAGACCTCTCAGAATAACCTCTGTGTCACTGCATCGATTTCCAATAAGCTGCATGAGACGTGCAGATAGGTTCCTATAAAATCACTCAGCTGGGAGCAGGGAGACAGTCAGCATATTGGCTGCAGTCCTCTCACTCTTTTATCTCATTCTTTTATTATTATTATAGATTGCTGTAGGAATTTAAAGCAGATTTGTTATTATTAATCCTGATGTTTCTAATATGTAAATACAATGATGTGCATCAAAGAGAGGTGGAAAAAGTTTCTAAAAGTTCCAAGAAATGAAATGTGTCATCAGTGAAAATAACATTGAATCTAAGCTGGTTTATGTTTAGTTAAAATGGTAATTTATGTGCTTTATGTTAAAATTAATTAATATCCTCACATATTAGAAGGACTGGAAAGTATATGTTACAATGTTAAAAAGAGCCACTAAAGCGTGCTGAAATCCTGTCAGTTAAACAGTTAAAGCTGTAGTTCGAAAGCTTTAGTCAGTGCATGTTTAATCAGATCATCTCTGCAACAATTTTTATTTTGTTTAATTTTTAAATACAGGTTAAAGGCCTAACAAGAGAAAAATTAAACATATAATTAAGGCTAAAACTATTCATTTTATTTATTGTGGTTAAACAATCATTGAAATAAATGTCCACATATTTGGGAATCGAATTATTACCTAGAGAAGTAGCATATAAAAGAAATGTATTTGATAAGAGAATAATCTACTTACAGCATTCATTAAGGAAAAACTCAACAAATATAAACTATAAAAAAATAAATCTAAAGAAAATGTCCTTTAATATTTTAATTGCTTCTATTACATATAAAAATACACGTGTTTGTATCAGAGCTGAAACAATCAGAATAATCATGATTAATTGATTATGGAAATGTCAACGAATTTAGTGATCAATTAATAATTAACTGGTGTATATAGACTCTAAAACATGCCTTTAGCTGACAGAGCAACTCACTTAAAGAAGTAATTATACTAAAATTGTAAAACAATATATAAAAATGTTGCATTTAAGATAAGAGAAATGTCAACCTGCTCTATCCAGAACTCCTCAATTGTAAAAGGTTTAGTTTCACCTGGTTTAATTATGTAAGAAATCTTTTTCAAGGAAACGTTTGCTATCCAATTATTAATCAATTAATCCAAAAAATAATCAACATATTACTTATTTAGCAAAATTATCATTATTTGCAGCCCTATATATATATATATATATATATATATATATATATAGAAATACAAAGATATTTTTAGTAAATTAACATTCTAAATAAACAAACATTTAGAATAAAGAAAAAATTGCCAATAATAAAACATATACACATATATGTATATGTTTTATGATTGGCCATTTTTTTTCTTGGTAGGTGCAGACCTACTTGTAAATTAATCTGTTGATTTTAGCATTTAGTTCAGATAACCATGGCTCCTGTTTCCAACCTCAGCCAGCAGACAAACATCCCACAGAACAAACCTATTTCCTGTTTTACACTCTAACCCTAACCCATCAAGGGGGCTAAGGTCATTGGATTCCTGCTGCAGCGCATGTTTTTGCTGTGAATCACAGAGAGATCTTCTCTACCCTGCAGTTTATACAGTGTGCAGTAAACCCTTGAAGGTGGCTGTGTCGGTTCACTGAGCCATGACCGCTGACAGGAGCTGCATTAATGATCACAGGGTGGGGGGACTTCAAAGAGCATCTGCACAGTTTTCTTCCAGCGTCTGATCAGAATAAGGCTGTAGCTGACAGGGCATGTAGTTGTTTCGCTTTCAGCCTTCTGTGCCTCAGAGTAGTAAGGAAAACGGCTTAAAACAGTAGTGAATGTTTCTGCTGTGCTGCTAAGGACACTACTAAGTATCAGATTGAAATAAAGTTTATTTTAATGGGGAAAACTCAATAATGGATAAACCGGATATGTGTTTCTTGTGGAAAAGTAGAGTTTAGACATTGGAAATGAATAACAATGCATTGTACATCAAAGTTAGCTTGTTCTTCACGCCTTAGGGCCTTGTTGGTACCATACCACCCACCAGTTCATCATTTTCCTCTATGCGAGTCTGATTCTACTCCCTCAACATTTCTTTTTACTGGATCTGTGGGCATATTTTACCTCCAGCCGTCACGTATGTCACCTGCTGCTGTTTCACCGCCTTAGCAGCAAAGCAGACCCTAGGGAAACCAGCCAAGTGCAGTGATGAGATGTGTCAGAGCACTTTCTATAGATGCATTGATGGTGTGTGTTCAGATTAGCTAAAGATAGCTGTTCTATAACCAAATCAGAGCACAAATCTAGGAAGAACCGATCAATGAAATAGATCTTTTAACCTTCAGACGGAAAATAGGATCAGCAGCGTCATTAGAGAAAGATTCAGACTCGAAGTTGAGCTGAGAATCATCTTTTGTTAGTTTCCCTTGTTACCGCTACAGAGTATCGTCATCTGCGTAGGTGTATTTATTTTTGTTTTAACTCTGGGACTGGGACCTACTGCACTGACTCACTCTCTCCCTCTTCTTTCCCCCACAGCTCTGCTTTACAAGCCCATTGACCGTGTTACCAGAAGCACCCTGGTCCTCCATGTGAGTTCACACCCACAGCTTCAAGGAACAGCCCTCCTAAACCAGGAACTGTGAGGGGGATTAGAACAATATTAGGCTGGTTCTACCTCAACTTCTTTTCAGTGTCTTGCAAAAATTCTCATTTTATCAGGTTAATTCACTCCAGACTCAGCCATCCATCTCTGTATGGAACTAGCTTAAAGGGACAGGAAGGGACTAGCTCCAAAGTGTCCCCACAAAGCTGGGTGGCATTGTCCAAAATGTCTTGGTTCCTTTCAGGGGTCAAGCCCGGCTCCTAAAAATAAACCCACACCATAATCCCTCCTCCACCAAGCTTTACACCGAGTACAAAGCAGTGAAGTACCTTAACCTAGTAACCACCAAACCATTGCTCGTTCGTCAGATTTCAGCTTGAGAAGCACTTTTTATCACTTTAGAGAAAGCGTCCCCACTGCTCAGGAGTCCAGTACATCACTGCATCTAATGCTTTGGATTGACCTTGGTGATTTATGGCTTGGATGCAGCTGCTGGACCACGGAAACCTATTCCTTGAAGCTCAGTTCGAGAGCTAATCTACCGTATTTTCACGACCATAAGGCGCACCGTACTAAAAGGCGCACTCTCAGTTATGTGTGCAATTACTGTATTTAACACATACATAAGGCGCACCGGACTATAGGGCGCACTCTCAGTTATGTGTGCA